>NW_024349796.1:16402104-16599620 GCF_902729225.1 Pteropus medius | reverse complement strand
AATGCACTTCAAATTCCTCACTGTAACCGAATCAGTAGTTGATTTTTGCACCGAGGAGAGAAACTGAGAAATATTAGGAAAATAGGAGAAGTCTGCAACTTACGAGGATTTCCTGTGGCGTTTGACATTATGAGGTGCCGGGAGGGGGGGCGGGGTACTTGACCCCCAAAGTGTAGTTTTTTGGCATTCGCTAGATTATCGGGGAGGTCCCTTGAGTCCATTGAAACAAGGCAGTTGTGCTATGGCCGAAGAAAGGTCCTCTTGCAAATTAATTTATACGGCTCGTCACTTCCTATGCTTCTAGATCGTTGTATTAAAAAATTTTTAAAAAGAATATTTATTTAGAAGCCCGAACTGGCGGTGCTGCCTTGAAGGAAGTGTATGTTAAAAACAGCCACCGTGCAAAGACCCTGAGATGTTCTTACCAGGAAAAACTGAAATATATTAACACTTTGGTCACGTGGGCATTGTGGTGACAGACTTTAATCTTTTATCTTCGGGCAGAAAGAGATGAAAAGGGAACTATGTTTTGAAAAAGAAAAGTGCCTCAATAGAGTTTAATCCGCTTTTGGAAATTAAAGCAATGAATAGTTTGGGTGTGTGAGAAGTTAGTGAAGAAGTTGCTCATTTCTGAATGAAGCAAAGCAGCCTTACTGTCCCCAGTGAAATGATCTAATATTGAGCCGTTGGCGAACTTCCCCTGGTAATTGACGTAAAGCAAGACTTTTTGTGTCAGCCTTGGAGTCTTTTGCTGCTTGAAACATGCTTAAGTAGAGTGGTCACATCTCAAGAAAAGTTACGCGGAGCACATTTAAGGAGCATTACGAATGTTTCACGGTGGTCAGGAACAGGGCAGGTGGGAGCAGGTAGCCATCATTCACACTTAAATTGACGGAGCTTTGAAGAAAGCCCCCGGAACCTGTTGTCAAACTCTGCAGGCGGGAAAAGCTAGAGATGCTTAGGACACACTGGCCTTCCAATTTCCATTCAATAAGATAAAGGCAGTGCTTTACATTAAAACAGCACTTAATACTCTACAAAGTACTTCCACGCGTATTATTTAATTGATAAAACCCACAATTACTCTGTGACGTGAACAAGCACTTTAGAGGTGAAAAAAAACAGGCTCAGAGGTTGAATGTTTTGCCCCAAATCTCAAGTCCCGAGCCTCGGCTCTCTTAAGCTGCTCATCTGGGAAAACGAAAAACAAACAAACAAAAAAGAACGTTATTTCTGCTACATCGTGGTCATTTATTTATATGGCCTATATTGAGACAAGAACAAAATTAGTTTTTAGAGTTAAGAAAATACCGTCTTTTATTTATTTGTCATAGGACGTAAATATAAATATAACACAGTTCTTTTTCGTTTAGGGAAAATCCAGAAAGAACCTTTGAGTTGGTATTGAAAGTCAGATGTCATGCCACTGAAAACGAAGGTATGTGCGTTTCCTTAATTCCTAAAACGAGTGGGTCCAAACACGTGTTTATGATGTGGACCGCTGCAACGTGACAGTGTCGGGAATCTTCTGTGTCCTGCATCTGGTACCTCGTATTGCTGGTCATGAAGGTGATGCTGGTCTTTGCCGTGGGCATTCGCTCTGCGGCTTAAATTTCAGGAGCGTGTTGCACATGCAACTTACAGCTCAGCCTCACCATCCGCTGAGGGAGTTGGGGCCCGAGGGCACGCCTTTTCATTCTCGTCCTTCGTCTTTGCACATTTAGCTCCTTTTTTAAACACCAGTGACAGTCCTGCCAGTAGAGCGACCGGCGCCACGACAATCCCCTTCCGGCGCTTCCGGAATGGCCCCTTCTGCTGGCTGTGCTCCAGCGGCACAGGGCGTCCAGCGACAGGTAGACAGCCGTGTGACATTCTTTGGAAGGGTTTCAGCCTTCGGTTCCATGGAACTTCCTGAAAAGATGAGAACACTTTGATATCGTGGTTTTTCTCAGTTTTCCCCCTTTGGGCGTGTGCGCGCACGCGCGCGCGCGTGTGTGTGTGTGTGTGTGTGTGTGTGTGCTGGGGATGGGTGGTGGGAAGGAACAATGGCTCTCTCGTCTCTTGTCAGTGTGCCCTGTGCGATGTGTTTTCTGGCTCTGTCTCCAGTGTGTGATTTTCCTAGCAGCGTCCTTAGACCCGAGACAGCCTGCTGATTAAGTGTGGGAGTCTGTGGGGGCTCGTGGCCCGTGTGGAAGGCTTGGTGGCCCGTGTGGAAGGCTTGGTCGGCTGACACTCTGAGCTCCACGAAACGGGCCAGCGATTACACGCTCTTAGGTGATTTGGAGCTGCACAGCTGAATATAGGGGTGCCCAGCCCAGCTGGGGCTAAATGGGCATGGCTAACTGTAGGGGGGAGGTCACACACAGTCCCACCGCCCCCAGCCTGCTGCACTGTGGCCCGCAGGCACAGCAACAGCATTCAGGTTTCTCCCTGGCGAGGGCAAGGGCCGGTCGTAGGTTGTAGGGAGCTTTTTCTGATTCGAAATGCTCTCATTTGTTGTCCTGTGCGGACTACAGTGTGTCCATTTACATACTTTTCAGGCCCAGCAAGTTCTCTTCGAAGACTCAAACCCATGCATTTTTTTTTTTCAGTGCCAATTTAAATCTACTCTGTATTCTGGAATAAATCAATCTTCCAAATACCCACCATGATGTTAGGGAAAGTGTGCGCAGTCATACTCACCTGATGTGTTTGTAAAATAAGCCTGATTCCTTTGGAAAACACGATTTCTCTATAGTTTTAATTTTTTATTTTTATATTTTTCCCCCTAAGAGCAAAGTCTTTTTACTGTTTAAAACACACCGCAGAGTAATCACATTTCTTTTTTAAAATTAAGTTTAACAATATTCCATCTTTTTTACTCTGGTCAGAAGTAGCACTTTATCACATGGTAGCTACACAGCAGAGGCCGCATTACTTCAATTTAAATAATTCATATGTTGGAGAATGAACTGCTTTGGCTGAAAAGTTCGCTCTAATTTTTAACCTTCTCGACTGAAGGAAAGCATCATTCATCTCCTCTGGGTCAACCGCTAACGATACCCAGAGAAAGAGCTCGTAATTACTTTCAATAGTACTGTTTGTTGCCATGGATGTACCATTAATTTCTGTTGGTCTACAGACATACGTCTGAAATTCATAACTACACAGGTCTATTTTTCGTCTTTTCCTATGTATCAGTAAGAAACAGGATCTAAAGTGAGCAAGCACACGTGATTATTACGAGGAAAAACAGTGCATTTGTGAGAGTTACTAGTAGTCAGTTATTCAAGTCAATTAAGTGTCCCAGCGTCAGCCATGTAGTTTCCTTACGAGTCTGATGTCACCGCTGAGTGTGGGCCTTGGGTGATGCTCCACCTAAGGAGAGTCCAGCTTCAGTTTTGAGGTCTTTAATTAGAAGCTGTTTCTCTATGTGGTAAGAATGGTTACATTAAAATACAAAGAAAGCAAAAAAAAAAAAAGTCGTAACAAGAATCTGTTTTCTTGGAAACAATGTTTACAACTTTGTACCCGGAGGTGACTTTGTTGCTTTTTGAAGTGTCCCAATACAAAAGCAATTAGCTCAGACAAAAATGTTTCTACTGCTCCAACTATCACAATGAAAAAAGTGGAGAATCTAACCAGCACCCCAAATCCTGACAATTGGAGGCCCTGGGACTGCAGTCAAAGGAAGTGGCCTTCAGTGGCAGCAACAAGCACAGATGGAGAGGGGCTTGGCCGGTGGGGAAGAGGCGAGGTGCCCGTTGCCGAGGCGTGAGGCCGGCAGCCACTCTCCCCAGTCATCTCTGAGGCAGCAGAGCTGAGTGCTCCACGCTGCCTCGGTCCTCTCTCCGGTCCCCTCATTCAGACTCATAAACCTCTTTACAATGCCGTCACCTCCTCCAGCAGTCACTGGGACTTTGGGAGGTGAGTGGGGTTCAAGTTCAGAGGCCCTGGCTTTGAGCAAATGTCCCAGGCGGCTGTCGGGGGACCCTCACGGTCTTGCTGGTGATCCGTGCAGAGACCACTGGGAAGTCACACTCGTGGCTTTCGAAGTGGGATGGCATGGTGGCTCCAGGGTGGCGGGCCCGGGCTGGAGCCTGGATGGGGCTGAGGGTCACACGAGGTAGGGGACAGCCGCATTGGCATCCTGGAGCCATCCCCAAGAGCCAGGGACAGCCGCCGTAATTGTAAGTGCTGCTGACATGGTCTCGATGGAAAGAGGGATCTGCCTCTGTAGCGCCCCACGTGTGCCTGTGTCACAGAGCTGCGATCTTTCCAGAGAGATTGAGTGCTTTATTCCTTCTTTTCCCATTTTTTCAGAAAATAGTTATTCTAGTTGGTTTTTTCCCCCCTACTTTTGGCCCCTTTTATTAACTTTTCGCCCCTTAGCTGTTATTGTTTAAATCACTACTTATTAGAAACATCATCATTTGTACCGGACCCGTTCATCCAGCACGGCGAAGTTGGAAATACAAAAAAGTGGTTAAAATTAAACACTTTCGGCTCCGTTAAAAGTTTCAGCGAACCCTGGCTACTCACGCATTGCATTAACATGGTTAATTGGCAGCAAATTCTAAAGATTTCTGAAAAGCCAAATTCGACCAAGTAAAGTGTTGTTAACTCTTCTTTAGATTGTGACTTAAATAGTATGAAGTTGACTAATATTTTAGGATCTAACAAGTTGTACATTTTTTGTGCTCTAAAAAGGAAATGCTACCATATAACTCCAATTTTATGTCAAATTGAGAGTTTGATGTTTCCAAATGTTTAATAGTAATCTTAAAGGGGAAAATGTCCAGAAATTATTAAAGGAAGTTATTATGACATTCCTATTGAACTGTCCATAAAACCTATTTATATCAGAGTCTGATAAATATCTGTTTGTTTAAAGCGGGTGCTTTTTTTTTGTACTAACATTTAAAGGGACATGGATGTAGTAATAGACACAAAAAACAAAATGTGTAAACTAGGATGCTTTAGGGCACAGATGTAAAATTCACTTAAATGATAAGGAAACGTGCCCATAGAAGGGCACGTCTAGAAGTAGGTCACCAAAGATCCAGCTTCTTCCTGCATTGTGGTTCTGCTACCCGCAGCTACGTGCCAGCCCGGGGCCTGGTACCAAGGTGACCATCGGAGAGGTTGGAGCCGCTGTGCTCTCTGGCTTATGGGTGTGTCCATGGGGACAGCAGATACTGGCTTTTCATGGCCCTCTCTCTCCTTAGACAGTTTCTCAGAAGCCTCCAGGATGTTGGCGCCCAGTGGCCCACGCTGAGCTGGACCCGGCCATTTCTATAATCACGGGTGGGGACGAGGTAGAGGGGTGAGCTGCAGATGCTCACAGCTCGTTCGCTAGATGACTGGGAAGGAACAGATGTTGGGACCTCATTCAAAAGGTCTTTGCATTTTTCAGAATATCGGTTTATTCTGGAATGACCGTCTGATCCAGAAGTGTACGTGAAGTTTGTGCCAGGGCTGGCATTGTCACATCAAGGTGTGTCCATCTCGTCTACTTTTTAATAGAGAAGTTTTAAATTCTTTCATTTCTCCCGAAAAATTTAGATCGTAAATATGTCCAGAGACAAGTTATTAACTAGGTTTTGTTAGTGATTCAAAATGACCCTTGTTGAACTGGAACTTGACATAGCTAGCTCTGGCAGAGTGATGGTCTGCATATGAACCCTTGCGACGCAGACTTGTCTTAAAGGCATTATGTTGATTTTTTTTTGGGGGGGGAACAACACATTTTCAAACACTAGGACACAGGACTATACAGGGCCCCACAAGTTGAAAAACAGCCATGAGGGGTGTTGGGGTCTCCCTGCGGGATCCCCCCAGTGTTGCTAGAACTGATTCCGGTGGCTTTCGGCAGACCAGTGGGGACACCCTTTCGTGGATGTTCCCCAGATCTCTTCCGTGCCAGTCATCTGGGAGCGGGATGCCAGTGTCCAGACCTCACTGCCTTTCCTGGGAGGCTTCCAAGCCAGCTGCAGTTGTCACTCTCCTGTCCGCTGACTCTCTCTGTCCCCAGCACTCAGGGAAGTACAGCCAGTACCGATGGTCTCTCCTCACTTCTAATAACAGAACTTGTCGGGGCCACGCTGCCCCCTCGTTCCGCAAAGCGCTCCAGGGCTTCAGAGAAATGGGAAGTAACCCTTCCTCAGTAGAAGACTGGGGATGCCTCCTCTGGGGTGTCCTCCGGGGCCGCAGCCTCGGTGCTCTGTCTGGTCCCCTCTTTCCTGTTGGGTCTATGGCTTCTCCCAAGTGACAGCAGCGGTGGCAGCCCAGCAGCTCACACTAAATCGGCCCTTGGCGCCATAGCTATTCTGGGGATTTTACGTGTCCTATTTAAGAGATAAGAGATGTTTGTCTTCGTTCTGCATGTGAAAAAAACTGCAGGGCAGAAAAATGAAGAAAATCACCAGAGTGGTCTGTATTTTAATCTATTGCTTTTTAGTGGGTTTAATCTACTTTTTTTTAAAAAATAAAATCTGCTGCTCCATGGCCTCTCCTGGCGTAGTAACCTCGCATAAGCTCTGCATAGGTTGCTTTATTGATGTGCGAGCAAATCAGAGTATAAACTATTTAAGGTGCAGGTATTTTTTTTTTTTTAAATCGAGAATACAGTGTCTTCCCTCAAAGTAACAGATCGAGTATGATTCCACATACAATGAGCATTCGCATCTCCATGGGGAGCGAGTCTCTGATCTGACAGACCTAGGTGTCTAGAAGTCGTTTTCACAAATCTTCTACATATCTTTTCTCCGTGCCTCTCTCTCTAGCTAGAATGACATCTTAGGGACAAGCCCCTCTTTGCCACCGAACTTCCGCTTTTATCAGCACGTCTGACACAGTGTCAGAAAGATTATACCCGGGTCTCTCGTCTCGAGCTTATGTCAACAGCTCACTGCATCCTCTCCTTTGAACCTTCGGCCAAAGAATCCTAACCTAGTACCTTCCATCCAGCATGCAAGTGATGTTTCTCAGCTCACCGTTGCGTCCAATGGCTTGTCCTCTGTGGGGATGCTATTTGCACGGGATCCGTCTGCGTTTCGTGCTGGCCGTGTTCTCCCAGACGTGTCTGACGCGGCGACACACAGACACGTGCTTGTGTCTGGTTGTCTGTGCCCCACGTGAAGGAAGCTCCTTGAGACCTGGGCCACAACGTGTTGATCTGTACCCGTAAGGAAAAGCTTAGCATGGTCCCGGGCGTGTTTAGCGAATATTTACAGAACGAATAGAAGACACTGGACCGGAGCAGAGTGTCCGGCCGTTGTTCGGACTCCTTCACAGAGGGCCGCGTGCTGTGGCAGTGGCGTTGTGTGTGCTCTGGTGTGACCGTGGCAGGGGGCGTTCGACATATACGACCGCGGGCGTATTGCAATGGGCTGTTGGGGGCATCCCACGCTCAAGCCGTCCCCGTTGGGGACCCATATCTGCTTCCCTCCCGCATCCCGTCTCTGGGGGACCGTCGCTGTCACGTGTGTTTACTTTCAAACCCACCGCACGCACCCGAGGAAGCCCTAACGTTCAGGAGGTAGAACCGTTGGGTCGTACACGCGACGAGGCGCCGCAGGAGACGTCGCTTACCGCCCAGCGTGGAAGGAACCGCGTGTGTGACGTGGTCGCCGCGTCTCGCTTTGGCGCTGTGCTCACTGGGGACCCTTTCCGGCCGCCTCTCGATCCCCGCGCGCTGGGAGAGGCCACGACTCAAAGTGCTCGCTCTGTTCCCTCGCTCGTGGAAGGATGAGGAACTTCTGCTTTTCCATGCTTGCTGACTGGGGGACAGGATCTAACGTGGCTCTTCGGGACCACGTCTTTGACATGTGCTCTTTTTGTCCCATGAAAAACGGTAGGGAGAGCCGCGCTTCAATATTTGGCCTCCGAGCTTCACGCTCCCCTTCACGCAGCTGCCTGCAGGTGCGAAAAGCAAATCAGGTGTCAGCGTCCGGTACCTGCTGATTGTTGCTTTGATGAGGATGCTGTGAGTTTACATAGTTTTTTTTAATAGTTTGGTCGTAACTGCCTCGTTAGTACTTTTATTTCTTTGCTCGTTCTTTATTTTTGCTGCTCGAATCCAAGGTGACCTCTCGGTGTCAAATGTCACCAGCTCCCACTGTCACCTGCGGGCGGTGGTGTCTCTGTTGCCCGCTGGTCACAGTGGCAGAGGTTCGTTTAGTTTTTTTTTGTCGGAAATTTCTTGTTTTCTTGACTTTCAAGGTAATAAGTTCCTCATATCTGTTGATAATATTCTCTCATTTGCAGCAATAGTTTACCCTTAAAAATACATATTTTGAAGCACGTATGCAATATTAGCGGTAGGCATTTGGGGGGTGCCGTAAGCAGGCAGCCGTGGTATTAGATAATGATGAAAATCATAGGGGTTCAGTTTCAGGTGCCTTCCCCATAGGTTCCGAAAGAGTCCTTCTTCCCTAGAAACATGTTTTAATGTTTAACTTCCGAAGACTTTTCCTACCTTCATACTCTTGGATTTCTGCTAAAAAATACTATGGAAACTAAAGGTTTTTGTTGTTGTTGTTGTTTTCAAAGTGTTTCATGCGAGCTAGGAAGCGTCGACGAGGGCGTCGGGACGGTGGCGTCCGTAGGCCCAGGTGGAGTGGCTTCCCCGTGGTCGTGTTGATTCGGGGCATACGTAGACTCCTCGCTTATGTAAATTCAGGACACGTCGCTCGATTGCAGCGAGTGATTTAATGTGATCTCTAGACAGGGGCGTCTTTGCTTCACCTTTCCGTGCTAGGCCAGTCGTCGGCCCTGTGGGGGGACTGGCCAAGGGGTTCCTGGGTGGGGTTCCGAGCTTTTTAGGGGGGCATTGGGGCCGTAGCAGAAGAGAACAGTAAAATAGTAGAACTGGGAGGTTCCTTAAAGAGCACCTACAGGGGAGTTGAACTTCTGCAGATGTCACTGTCACCAGGCCCAGCGACTGAGTGAGTAACAGTTCTCACAGCCAGCGTCACACCGGCCTGCTCCCCACCCCCGGCCCCCAGCACACTCCTTTTAAAATGATCCCGCATGGCACAATTCAAATAACAATTTCTGTAAGTCAGGTGGTGTCATTTACTGTATTTCTCCGATTCAAGTAATTCACAGTGAGCTGTGAACAGCCGACAGCCAGCCCTCAAGGGGGCATTTTAATTTTAAGAAAAGCCTCCTACACGCGAATTAATTAAACAGACTGCCGTCTGCGACAGCGGGAAAGACCTCTGAGCTGGGGACCCACCAGGGCCTCCCCAGTCTCTAGTTAGGTTCTACCCTCCACCCCCATATTGATCTTCCCTTGCAACCTGTGACTAACAGCTTTCGAGAGTGTCTGAGTGTATTTAGAGAATTTGAATTTCGGGAAGGCATTTTCTGTTGTTGTTTGTTTAAAAGCTTAATGAAATAAAGGCGTACCAACGTGGCTTCAGAGCTTTATTTACTGACTTATTTCCTTTGATTAGGCTTCCATTTAGATGTTTTAAAGAAGTAGTAATAAAAAGCACTATTTATCTAGCATTTACAATGCGTGAATAACCTTACCGAGAGCCTGCATATCCTGTTTATCTTCCCTACAGTCACGGGAAGTAGGGACCAGGATCCTTTGGGCAAAGGTGAGAAGTGGAGGCCCGGAAGCACTAAATAACTCAGTCGCTTCCGGAAGAAGTGTGGCTGGGATTTGAACCTGTTTTTCTGATTCTATCCTGGACTCTCCACCATCACACTGTGCTACCTGTCAAATAATCATCTCTTCCTAGCAGCATGAAATAGTTCGCAGCAATTTGAGAAAGCTACCCTTTAAGAAAGCCCAAATGCTGGGCTTGGCCCGAGCTGCTGTGACATGATACTGACTGTTAGCAGACACCAGAAGACGGAGGTGGGAATTGGAGCATAAAGGCTGTAGGAAACGTTCGGCCCGCTTCCGTGCACTCAGTGAACGTTTCTGAGTGCCATTCACGTGTCAGGCACCGAGGAGAAGCAGTTAAGAAGATGACATTCCTGGAGAGGGTGTGTCAGTTTCAAATCAGCGATCGCAGGGGCGTAGCGAGGGCCGGGACACAGGTGACACAGTGCATAGCTCTGAGTATGAAGAGGGCGCGCAGCTCTGGGCGTGGGGCTCAGGGGACACGGGACAGAGGAGAGAGGAGAGGCAGGGCGAGTCCTAAGGTGATGGAGGGAGACACAGTCAGATACCTCGTCAGCTCCCCGTAGGGTATCAGGCACTTACCTTTTTCTAAAGCGAGGCAGAGTTTCGCTTCTTATTCAAAATCTTGTGTGAATAACGAAGGTTAAAGAATATCTTGCTTTTGGTAACAATATTGACACGAAGAAGCACCGTCTCTGTTAGGATGCCATCTGCCTTGTCAGGGGTGGGAGGAGGTTGTTGTCGGCTTTAGTTTTATTGATGCAGAGCCTAAAACAATTTCTGACTCAACGTATGTGTCGAGTGACTCCTTGCTGAATGGGGAAGCACTGTTTTTAAGGTACGGAGATGGCTCTTAAAGAAAAGGAATGGAAATTGTGAAGGGCATTGAGCGTTTAATAATCGTTAGTAGGTTCGTTTCTTCTTTAAAAGTTTAACAACTTTACCGAATGGGCCAATTTGCAAAAGCGAAGCCCCAGAAGCAGAAGATATAAAAAGCTACTGCTGAGTAATAATCTTTTTGCCATCTGCCTGTGGCCGTTGCATTCTGCCTTGAACTTGGTCTTCACGGCCTCGACTTCTGCCAGCCATTCAGATGTAGGGTTTTGAGGACAAGCACTTCTTTGGGGCTCCTGCAGATTTTTGGAAAGTGTCTTCCACATGGATGATGATGTTCAATAATCACCTGCTCAGGTATACTGGGAGTAAAGTGAAATGAATAGGAGGCCTATTTTGTATGCCTTACATCTGTTTTTTAAAAAAAGACTTAATGTAAAGAACTTTGAAAAGCTGTAGAGTTTTACCATCATGTGCAATAGGTGCTTTATTTAAATTTTTTTTTTTTTTTTTTAAAAGAACTGTTGATAAACCACAAAGTCTGTAACTCAGTCGGCCAAACTGGTAAAGATCAGATAGGGCCTTTTCCTCTTTCGGTTCCTTCTTATTTATCATTCGAATCTGAAAATAAAGCACAGAGCTATCAGTTTTGCACATCTGATGGTCTCCTGCAAACATATTAGCGTCCAGAAATTAGTCATTTCAAAAACAGTTGCGTCTTGGTTCGGTAGCCGAAACTCGCCAGTACTTGGATGCGTTTAGTATTCAAATTCGACTCTAATTAAAATTAAGCAGTCCTTGAAAATTCTGTCACCTGGGTAGTTGTAAAATGTAGGCTTCTTAATTTTGGTAAAAGATTATTTGCAGTGACTTATGGATTTCTGCAGAAGACATTGGTTGAAATGAATCCCGAATAGGTTCAGATATGTCATAATAACCTGGGACACCCTAAGTTCTCAGGGCCTTCTCACTGAGAGGACAGTTGCTTAAATAGACTTGTAGGGAAGTGGCTCAGGAAGGGTTCTTAAGTGGCTTTTTATTTTTATTTTTTGAGCTTCCAGTGTAATTTGGACACGATGTTTGGAAGAGGAACTCGTGTAACGTTTGGGGAATTTTTTTCAAGGTCTTAGTCATTGTGACGCTTTTATATAAATTAAAAGTCTTTTCTGTTTAATAATTATAAGCAATTCGTGAAATTATCTAATTTTTCAAAAGTAATGTTATCTCTTTGTTCTTATTACTATAAATGATGTGGAAACTAAGTTTTGGAATTGTGATTTTGCTGCGTGATGAGTGATTTTGGTGATGAATATCTGCACAGTAATCACTGACAATAAGGGGCACAATGTCATCAAAATTATGTGCTGGCCGTGTCCGCTGTACAGTTTCCAAGTTTTTAATGGTCACTGTTCTGTTTCTTAGTGATGACATTTACTCTAAAAAGTAGAAATATTCAAATGGAATACTAGTTGAAAGTCAGAAGTTTCATTTGTAAATATTTACCTCATGTTTAGCTTAACAGGTGAAGACAAATGAATCTATAGTATAATGTATATGCCATTGCATTAAATTTGGCCTTTGAGGTTGATGTAGCTGTCGAAATTCTTTATGAAGCCAATATGAAATCCATTTAGTGATAGTTCACTCAATCTGGGGATTTCTAAAATGTTTTGGTAATTTTTTGGACTCATGTCCCTCAGGTATTATTGGGATCGGCAGTGACCATTTTGTTTATAAATGGATATGGAAGAAAGAGAGGGGGTGGCCTCATCGTGAAATTCCTACCTTCAACCTGCATCATATAGCTAATTCTTTCTTATTTGTGTCATATTCAAAATGGTGGTCAAAGTATCGAAAATGAAAACACTAAACAGTACTCAATTGCCTTCTGAATCATCTCAGTGAGACTAAATTATATATTGCCATTCTTTGAAAAAAGTATAGTTCATATCGTTTAATACGTATGACAGATTTAACACGTAATTTGTATTTCCTTTAAAGCATCATTTTAACTATGACTAGAATTTACCTTTTATAGGCATGGCCGACTTAAATTTGGTCAGAACTCAAAAACCATTTCTGTATCGTTTGAAAGGACTTGTCAGCACTTACTCTGAGTTAAAACTCTTAACCGAAAGCCAGGGTTGAGGGCAGTAGCTGATGGGTGCTTTTGCCTGATCTATGGGTTGGCGGCGGTGACTAAGCTAGACCTCAGTGTCTCCCTTCCACACAGAGGGACAGGAGTGTCAAATCTGCAGCTGAGGGAAAGACCAAGCGCCCCGTGTTCCACTTCCGGGGTCAGTAACCAGCAAGGTGGCCGGTGGCGGCCTGCCAGCTGTTTGGGCTACCTCATGCAATCTGCATGGAGGTGTTAATTTGGAAATTTGTATTTTTTGCCTGTTTCACTTTTACTTTGTGGTGTATTTGGTGCTCATTCTTTCATTCAATAGGTATTTGATATTTTTTATGTTCTTTTGAACTGTTTGAGCTTAATTCTTTAGTTTTAATTTTACTTTTAATGGTACTTTGCTTCCTTTTTTCTTATTATTTTAATATTGATTTCTTTTATTCGGTTTCTGAAAGGTTTTTATCGCTTTTACTGGTTAAAAAATCATTTAATGAAATTCTTTTGCTTGGAAAAAGTTATGCTCTTGTTCTGATAGCAAGTACTCTTCAAACCTCTTTTTCTTTTGGTAATAAAGAGACAAGGAAAGCTAGTAGAAGGGGGGGTGGAAATATTATGAAAAGTAATCATAGAAACTCTCAGAGCAGACACACTCTAAATAAAATTAATGCCTACCCTCTGATGGAAGGCAAATAGGTAGTTTCGAGGTGAATAGAGCTAAATGGGTGGCGAAATGATGACTTTCCTGCTATTTTAATGTATGTGTTCCATCCACAGATGGAAGGTCGCATAGAAACTCCTAAGTCCCCGGTTAACATCACAGAAGTGTCACACACGAGGACAGGAGATGCTACCGTCTTTTGGGCTGAGTTAGTTTCACTTTGAAAGGATGTTTGGCAGAGAATAAAAATTTGCAGCACTGACTCTGACGGTCCTCGTCGAACGGCTTGGTGGCCTCTAGGAGGAGTCTCAGGAAGTTCAAACGTGACTTCCTCTTGCTCTCCTTCCGAGTTTTTCATGTGAACGAACTTCAGCAGGGAAGTGGGAACTCCACATATGAGTGAATGGTCAACCTTCCAAGAGTTCCACCTGACGACCTAGAAGGCTGTGAGGATGGAAATAAACTTAGGGGCCCCCTCTCCGAAGGAGCGATGACAGGGTAGGATAAAAGTCACAGGCAGGTGCGGGCCCTCGGCGGAAACGTCACCGGTTCGCGGGATGGCCAATTGGTTACAAGTGCTGTGTAGGCTGATACTAACTATTGCAGCGTGTGAATGATCAGCAATTATGGCACATTCAAGGCCGTCGCACTAATGACATCACTCATAATGTATTTGCATCCCCGTGTCTCTCTCTGGGGTGAAAAACTAAAGGAATAGTGTGGCTGTGGTTAGCACTAGAACTTGTACGCGAGCCGTGGGTCACCTTATCCATGCGGAAGAATAAAATGAGCCACTGGTTATGACCAGAGTGGTAAAGTTCTAATCCCATTCTTAACTTATGGGCGTGCCTGTGCCCATGGCCTCTCTGAATGTGACCACTTCTAACTCAAAGGTTTTTTTTGTTGTTGTTAATAAGGAAGTGATGAGGATGGAAAGATCGGATCACAGCTGGTCTTTGGTTTTACTAAGCTTTTTTTTTTTTCCTTCGGTTTTAATTAATTTTTTTTTAAAACAATTTTTGGGAAGCCCTCCAGGTCCTTAAAAAAATTACCCCTTCAACCTTTTTTTTTTTTTTAAAGCTAATGCATGGGTGAGCCCGGTGTCAAGCTGATGGCGAGCCATTCCCAAGTGACTTCCTCTTCCTGCTGGTTTTGGCAGCTTTCCGCCAGGAACCCAGCACTGGCCAGGTGGCGAGCTGAATGGCGGTTCGCTTAACGTTTAGTGTACTATTGCCAGTGAAGTAATCCCTAGTGACTAAATGACTCCAGGCCCCTGCCCCATCCTGATCGGGAGCAGGAAGTGCTCGGCCCCATTTCCGGTCCATGGTTTAGCATTAGGTAGCTCCTGCCGCGGATGCAGCTGAGACACAGGCTTGACGACTCAGCATCCCTCTCATTCCTGGGTGACAGTTCTGTTCATCTGCCCTTTGCCACGTGTGTCCCAGCTCTTAAAACCGGGCTCATGTTTGTGTTGGTTCTCCAGTTCCTTCCTCAAATAAAGAGCAAGTTTCCCAAAAGCAAGAAATAATGTCACTCACTATACCTTGGAGTTTTGTATGCCTAGCAGAGTGCTCTGCCTTTCCCAGGCGTTTGAGTTCTTCTGATGGCAGGGGCCAAGTGTCACATTCTTCTTATTCATTAAAAGCGTGAAAAAGACTTTTACAGAGAACTTATCATTCGGATACTTGATTTCTCAACATGTGGTGGAGAAGAGTTGAATTTTTATTCTCTGTTTGCTAAGTTATAACTTTTTTGGGGGTGCAGTCTGATCAACTGTCAATGTTTTTAAATGGAAATTCTCGTTAGTTCAAGCTCATTTCGATCCTCGAGATCTACATATATTTATTCACGTATTTCCACCGTACTAGTTTTCTTCCCGTTTCTGAAAGTCTGATTTTTCAAAATTTTTTCGTTGTTTGGGTGTCCCGTGTTGTTATATATATTCCCGGCTTTGCAATACATGTTACTAACATGTATTGCGTGGAAAGTATTTTTAGGTCTGAGAAGATTACTCCATGTGACGTCAGTACTTGAGAGCGGAAGGTTCGTTTTATGACCCCCTGAGGTTGTTTTTCAAATGTCACACACTCCAGCGATTTTTGGGGTGTGTAGCTGTAGCTTCCCCTCACCGAGAGAGGAGCGTCGGCACCTTCCGCTGCCCTTACGGATTCGTCGATGTCGCCCTTTTAGTTTGGTTGGTTTTTGGCTTCATGCATTTTGAAGCTCTATTACGCAATCCATATGCATTTGTGATTTCGTCTTTTTTATAAACGAACCCTTCTGACACATGGAATTTCTTTTTTTGTCTCTGTTAATGCTTCTCGTCTTTCGGTTCACTTTGAGGAATCAAGGTGCCCTACCTTTCTCATAATTCGTGTTTGCATGAAATTTTTTCCATTTTTTTCCGTCTAAACTGTGTTTAGATCTCGGTCTATATCTAATGTCTTTACACTTTCCTTTTCTAGCCAGTCTTACAATTGCTGCTTTAATCAGAGCATTTAGTTATATTAAATGTAATTATTGATATGTTTAGTCTTTTTAAATGATAGCTTTATTGAGATATAATTGATATGTTTAGGTTCAAACTATTATACAAAAACTTATTATGGATTGTATATTGACATGTTCTCATATTAGGCTTGTTCTGTTGTATTATAACATTAGAATCTATTTTCAGTCACGTTAATAGTTTCAAACTGCTTTAATGATTGTTTATTAATCCGTATAAATAAGGATGGCAGCATCATAATCACCTTATATACTTATTTGGGTGATATGTCCTTGGTTGGGTTGAGTTGAAGATGTCGACTTTTTGGAATATATGCTTGAATTGCATCAGTTACTCTGCTCAGTATTTCGGGAGCACTACTGCCTGGATTAGAGAACTTTTCCTGGTGACACACCAGCCAGCGTTGTGTGTGCTTGACTGAGAGAGAGGCTAGCTCTATCAATACATAGGATAGTGATTTTCTCGCCTTATCATTTTTTCTCTATAGCCTTGAGAAATTCCAGAAAACAGAGTCTCTTTGTTAGGGAGAAAATGCAGTCTTTCCCTGACAGCTTTGAATGATTTTCTTATCAAAATACAGAAGGCTCTTTATCTTTTCATCCGTTGGATTTACTTATCAATAGGTATCAGCTTTGCCTTGCACCCTTGCAATGGAATCACAGGGCAGATCTTTGGGGCAGGCGGGGCAGCTGGTTTCTATGGAAATCATAAGGGCAAGCGAACAGTGACAAAAGTTTATCTGTTTTGCAAAAGCGTTTTGCAAACGAAGTCTTTTTTTCCCTTCATCCTCCCTACCTTTGCTCTGCTGGACTTCGAGTCTCCAAGAACTGATTTCTAGCTCTCTGTGAGCGAGGAACTTGAACCTGGCATAGATCATTTCATCTTTCTTGGTACACATTTCTTCGGTCCCACAAAGGCTATAAACTCCCCGTCCTGAAGCTCCCGGCAGTTCGAACGTTCTGCTAAGTGTGTTCATGTTCCAGTTCTTCAACCGGATGATCCACTCGCCAGAGACAAGGATTTCATCTCATTTTTGGTAGGTCTCGCAAAGGATTTCATCTCATTTTTGGTAGGTCTCGCAATGGCGCTTGGGAGATCATAATAGAAATGTGCTCGTAACCTCGACTCTCAGACCTCAACTTCTTAAGAATCGGCTTTCCCACTCAGGGGGGGTCCCGCTCACAGTTCTCTCCCCCGCCCCCCCTGCCCCCGCCGCCTTTTCAAATCATTCAAATAAAAACGAAAAACACTCCGGGGACCTATCGTGGTCTGTAAATCCGGTTCCACTCTCTCGTCGCCTTTCTAAGGGTGGCGTCTACCCCTCTCTCCTCTTGCTTCTGCTGTAGCTGGGCCGGCCTCATTTTTATACAGGGAACACATCGCAGACTCTCCTTCCAGCCCACGCTCTTAGTTTTACCTAACGCTCCTCCCCAGAATGACTACGCGACGAATCCCCTTCCCTTCTGCGACCTTCTGCTCTTAATCGGCGAGCCCCGCTTTGACCAGCTCAACGGAAAGTCCACGCTCCTTTCTCTGGCACTCAGGGTTAAGTTCATGTGCCCAGCCCTGGACCAAACGCAAGTTCAGGGCCGTAGTGATGGGCTTTGCTGAATAGAACGTGAAATTCGATAGTGCAGAATTCTCCTGGAGTAACCGGATGGAACTATGACAACATCTTAGCGCATTACACGTTCTAATTGAGAAGTGAAGGTCCGATTTTCTAGAAATCGGTGGAAACTTTCGTAGACTCGATTATGTTCTGTAGAAGTGGGCTCCATTTCTGGAACCGGGGTGATGTTTGACTTTCTTGGGGCCACACGGTTCCCCCAGATGCAAGTCAGGGGCCTTCGGAATTCTGGCGTAGGAACTGAATGTGTCTTCACGTCGTCACGCCCACATGACAGCCAAGGCGTGCTTTCTCAGTCTTGAAGTTGATGTTACATTTGGGATGCTATTCACCTGATACGTGCCATGTTAGGGGGTCTGTGTGCGAATGTTCACACACACATAGATATACACACACACATTCATCCTCTTCCTCGAGCTGCCCATGTCAAATGAAGTTTGATAGTGCAAAATGATCTTTTGTGCACTCCTTAGGGCAATTGAACGGATGTCTTAGCACATTACACGTTCTCATTTACAAGTAAAGATCCGATTTCTTAAGAATCGGTGGAAGATTTTGGAGACTCCCTTACGTTCTGTCAGAATGAATTCAGGAGTTTATTTTCCACTTGTCCATCTTCTTTGGCGAAAAGTCTATTTCAATACTTTTCTTAGATTTGTTAAATTGGATTGCTGTGCTCTTCTTACTAAATTTTAAGAGTTGTATTTTTTATATGCAGGACACGCCTTCTTTGTTGGATTTGCAAACTTTTTCTCCCAGTGCCATCCTTTCAATCCTCTTCATTTATCGGTGTCTTCCACAGAGAGGTATTCTCGGTTTCGGCCAAGGTCAACGTACCAGTTTCCCTTTTCATTTAGTTCACTGTATGTCTCGTTTGCCTTCCGATTTCTTCTTCAGCCCACGGGTCATTTAGAAGTGTATCGTTTAGATTCCAAAGCAGTCGGGGATTTTCCAGCGACCTTTCTGCTGTATTTTGAGAACGCAGTTTCAGAGGCTACATGTTGTATGATTTAAATTCTTTTAAATTTATCGAGACGTGCTTTATGAGCCAGGATCTGGTCTGTACTCTTAAACATCCTGTGTGCGTGCGACTTTCTGTTTGAGGACGTAGTTATTATCTGGACATGGTCCGATCGCTCACGGCTGGCGTTTAAGCTTTCTAAGGCGAGACCAGAGCTGGCTTCCGTCCCGCTTTCGAAATTCTGCACCCCGAGTCGGGCACGCCACACCCTGCCCACTCAGGGTGGTCTGAACACCAGCTGTGTCCGGTCCTGGGCTTTTCCCTTCCGCTTATGTCGGGGGGTCCTTTCCCATCTATGGGTAGTTTTCTCGTGTGTGTGCACTGGTCAGCGGTCCGCCGAAGACTTGGGCGGAGTGGGGATTGGGGGGTGGGGAGCCCTCTGCAGGCCCCGAGCTCTGGTTCTGTGCAGCCTCGTGCTGGGCCTCCCAGCCCCCGAAATCCATGTCCTCATCTCGGGGGCCATCGGGCTCGTAGGAAGAATAAAGAATCTGTATTACAGCTGATGTTTGGGAGACATCGTTTTCGAAATTGGAGTTGGCACGACAGCTCTGAAGATCTCCTGTCACCTTTCTGCCCAAACCAGTGATTCTGCACCGTCCGCATCTCCCTCCCTCACGTGTCTCCAGATTCCCTGGGCGAGAACTCGGCCCAGATTCGGTCTCGTGTTTGGCTCTCTCAGCTCTGGCCCGGGGTCAGATTCACCCGAGACGGGCCCAGCTACGGAGACCCCACCCAGACGGGCTGCACCCATCCAGAAAGAGGAAACTGTGACCTGGGCTGTCACTCCCTTTGTGAACTTGAGGTTATTTTGGTCTTGAAAAGAAAAATCCAAATGAGAAAAATAGCAGCATAAACTAAAAATGCAGCGTCATTTCAAAGTCATTTGTCACAAAAGCTCCTTTTCCAGTTGAAATTGCATCAGACGCTCCTTTGTCTTACTGGACCACGGGGGCTACTTGTGCTTGTCCCTTCATCCTAGGTCAAGGGGGGAAAGAAAACGTAATAAACAGGCATCAGGGAAATGAGTACAAAGGCCCTTGAAGGGCAATGTCACTAGAGAAAACAAACATAGGAAATCAGGGAGGGGACCAGGTCCCGCTGGGAGGGGAGGGGCGGGGCTGGTGTCGTCCAGTCAGAATCCACACCTGGCGGCTGTGTCAGCAGGACATGGGGACGAAGGAATGAATGCCTTGCTTCTCCGAAGACTGGGTGACTGGAGAGCACAGCTCTGCCTGGACCCGGGGGGGACAGACGTGTCACGAAGGAAGAACGGAGGCCATATCTTACTTATTTATTTGTTTTCAAGTTGAATTCTAAATCCTTATCTTGAAATATACCAGTTCTTACAGAATTGGAATCTTGAGGCTCCCGGACGTTTAGTAAATGAGATTCCTATTCTCTCTGTGAATGTCTTTCTTGTCTAGGGAAAAGCCTCTAAACGGACAGGGATCACGCTGCGCCCCCATCGCGATGGTTCAGCAGACTCACCACACCCGGCAGTAGGCAGAGGCGGACGGGGCTGCGGAGGGCGTGCGGATGTCTCTGTGTTAGGAGGGGCCTCCCAGGGATGCTGCTGGGTGGATGCTGCTGGGTGGACGTCCACAGATTTTTAGAAAGACCTGTTCCCCGTTCATCAATGTGTGTCTCAGAGCGACTGATTGATCGATGACTTGATTGATTGGGAAATGAGGTTCCTGGGGCCAACTTCGGATTATTTTTATGGACGGAGGGAAGCAGGAGTGGAATATGCGTTTTTGAAACCGTTTCCCAGCCGAGCGCCAGGCACCTGAGAGTTAGGACTCACCGACGAGCGCGTTGCCTAGGCCCAGCTGCTCGGCACAGGCCGATGACTGAGTGCGAACCCCACTGCTCTAGGGAGAAGTTGCAGGTGTGCGGGTGTCGGCCCGAGGGCGGTGTCTAATAGTGTCATTAGACACTAATGATAATGACGCCAACAGACGCCACTAAGGATGACGCATCCTGGGGCAGTCTCGGCCAGTCTTCACGAAAGGTGGCACGGGATGTTGATGTCTTGCACAAATGCCGGTATTGAGGAGTCTCATTTATGAACTCAGTTTCAAAGAGACAGTCAGGAGCCTCGGGTGTGTGCTCAGCAGGCACAACAAAGAGGAAGCTGTTTCAGCATGAATGGCACTTGAAAATACAGAAAGCAGTCAGAGGAGAAAAGTCTACAGCATCAAGAGAGTGTTGGGGCTCGTGACCGGCCATTCCAGCCACGACAGGCATGGGGCACGGGGTTTGCAGAGGGAGGTTCCAGTAACAGCTTACCACTCACCGACTCGGGGGGCATTTCTATGACATGCATAGAATGATCGCTTCGATTTGAAATATGAGCATCGGGACAAGCATTAAATCTCTTCGAGTCTCAAAATGAGTAGATTAGATGAAATAATATCTTCAGTTCCCTCTAACTCAAAATGTTTATATTCAAATTCAAGAAAAGTTTCAACCGATAGCGGATGAGCTCTAGAGAGCATTGCTTTACAGTTATTGCAACCAATTTTTCTAACAATATTGTTTTAAATTAATTCAGGGCCCGACACCCATTGCAGGTGGAATGTCGTGAAGCTCACCCAAAATTGAGTGCAAACCGTTAGGCGCAACTCCAGGTTGCTCTCCCAGCAAAGAAAATGGGCTCATGAACCCCGAGAAATAGGGCAGTGGCTTTTGTTTGCCTTTGTTTTTTAATGTAATGAATGAAGACGATGCTCAGCCTGGATTATTTGAATTTCGATTTTTCCCTTCCTGCCGAAAGCCAGGGTATTTTATAAAACCCTTCCCATGGAGCTGAGGAGCATTCTCAGGTGGCACAGGACACTTGAAGCAGGCACACGTGGCAGAGGACAGTGAAATGAGCCACTCTCCCTCCCACATTTGGATGGAAAGACTGATACTGTAATCGGGAGAAATAAATCAGGACCTACGCATGTAGAAATGCTTTCAGATTCTATACCTTGAAGGTTGAACTTTGAGCAGGTACAAACAAGAAGGAAGAATTTATCTGATTTGTCACCTTTGATCTAAAGAAGTGACTTACCCATTTCGAATCAATGTGTATTTTTACTCTATTCAAAAAAGAACCATATGCACCTACCTTGCTCTTTTCCTACTAAAATAACTGTCCCTTTTCTTGTTGAGACCAGCCCAGTGGTTCATTTATTCATCCATTCAGTCAGTCATTCGACAAACATTAATCGATGGCCACTTTGTTCTAAGCACAATACTAGGTACTAGAGAGATGAGTTTTTGAATCGAAGTTATGCTAGATTCCAGCTTAAGCTTTGAGTCTCATATTTCTCTCTCTCTCTCTCTCTCTCTTTTTCCCTTTTCTCTAGTGTATTCTGGCATAATTCCTAAAGCTGTTCTCTAAATCAGCTATTCCTCTTTCAAAACTCTCCATTCTGTTTTTAGTGGTCTCTTTTAAAGAAAAGAGACCAATCTGATGTTAAAAAAGGACCTTGGAATGCTGAGGCTTTGGTAATAGGGAAGCTTAGAAGCAGGTGATCTGGCTGGAGGGCGCTGTTTTGGGAAGTTATCCAGGCAGCCATGCTTATTACTTTTTGTTCTGCTCTTGTCAAGAAAATTATCACTGGCATCCTCATCCGCAGAGCCAAAGCTGCATCACCGCTGCATCCAGGTTCAAGCCCACAGGTGGGCGAGAAATTCCCTCTAGGCCAGAAAGGGGAAAATTTGCTACGTTACTTTCCTTGGTAAAAACTCAGTCACGTGGCAATACTTGGCTCTCGAGGAGGTTGGAAGGTGTCATCTCCCGCTCGATGATCCGGTGCCGAGGATGGAAGAGAAAAAGCGTTTAAGGTCAACCGGCCCCTCCGCCCACACTGAATCGGCATCTTTTACGGTTTCAGGAGCTCGCTCTCTTTAATGTGCGCGTGTCCATCTCTGTCCAGTCGCATAATCCCTTTCTCATCCTTCAGAGCGCCTCTTCCAAGCTGCGGGTGGTAACGATCATTGATGGAAGTGTAGAAAATAAACGCATATATCAGAAGGTACAAATCACTCATAGAGCCATATTCTAGAAACAACCACGGTGAACGTTTTTAGGTGTTTCTCTTGTGTCTTTAATATACACGTGATGTTGCTTTGTAAGGGTCATAGTCAATTGATTCTTTTTTTCTTTGTCATTTCACCTTGGCAAAATTCCTAAAAAAGATGTCTAATAGTAGACAGATTTCAATCTCATATTTTTCTGTTTGAAAAAGAACAAACGCTGTCCTTTTTAATTTCGTCAGTTTGTGTGTGTGCTCATTTCTTCCGTGTAGAAGTCGGAATAAAATGTCTGACACGTCCAGCCAGTCATTGCCTATGCCCTTTGTTCCAGAGTCTTCCATGTAAGTGTTCTCCTTTGCTAAGCTTAGACTTTCATGGGACTTTGAAATGAGTAAGAGCATATTCCTCCAGCCAGACATCTGTCGTGTATGAGCATTGACCCTCCCCACCCCTCAAGAGTAAATATAGTTCTTTTGTTAAGCTTGTTGGTCATAACTTTTTGAAGCTGTCAGGCTAATCATCAATAATCATAATAGATTTGTTTTTAAATTTATATTTCTCATAAAATTTGGGAAATCAATTATCTCGCTGTAGGAGCTATCCAGCAGAAATGATGTGTTCCTTCATTCCGAATACTTTATACTGAGGTTCCACACCTACCTCGTTTAAACCATTCTGATTATGCTCCAGTTTCTTCTGGTTTTTAAATTATTAATGTGGTGCGAACAATTCTGAAAAAAGTAGAAAGACTTTTTTATACCGATAACGTAAAAACATCTATTTCGGTTCATTTCCTTTCAGATCTTGATATGAGCTTACTTAATGTGGTTGCAATCGTATGTAATATCATTTTTCCTCAATAATTTTCAATCTTGCTTGCTGCCGTGAATGCGAATTATAAGATTATGTATGTTTTAAAAACCGCAGTGCTCCCCAAGCCACTGTAAACGTTCATGAACTCACCCACAACGGCATGCCCGAGAGAATTCTTCGATCGCCATGAGATGAGCGAATATAAATTTGTCCGACGTGTGTAATATTTACAGGTTTAAAACGATTCACAGATAATTTTCAGAAGCGTGGTTTGGTTCACGCACCATTATACTTCCATTTCTAAATTTCAATCAAACGCATATTCTATGAGTTACCGTTTTTCCTTCGTTCGGCATTAAAAATCTTGGGAGATAGACAGACGCCGTGAAACGTGAAAAGATACGCGTCCTCCGTTGACTGGTGCATTTGCACCCGTCCCTTGCACGCTGAGTACGGCGGTACCGTTTGTAGCGAGAGCGAGCGCACGTGAAAACTGCCAACGAAAAGACAGCCTGAGCCATGTTTCGCACGTGTCCTCTGGTCGGGCGGACGTCTCGGCGGGGTGCCACCAGCGAGCCCGCGTGTCATTAGCGCGCGGACAGGGAGGGGCTGCTCTCACTGCCGCGCGCGTGATGGGTGACGGGCCGTTAGAGCGTGGGGCCCCGAGGCTTCTCTCTTCCCTTTCGAGGTGCCCGGCAGCATTTTCCCCCCGGGCCGGCAGGTGGGCGGCCGGCTGGGCACCCGTGGCCGGGCTCCCCGGGCCTCTCTGTGCTGGCGGGACACGCTGACCCGGAGTCCCCTCCTCTGATGTCGGGGACGAGGACGCGGCTTCTGCTCTCCAGGAGAGGGGCGAGGCCAGCGCGGTGCTGCCCCAGACCTTCCGTGGGAGACGGAAGAGACTCCCCTCTCCTCCGGGGATGAAGGGAGAGCAGCTTCACCCCCGACCTGGAAAGATGCCCGCGGGGCAGGTGTTGGGGGCGCAGGGAGCAAAGTGGCAGTGGCGTCTCGCTCCGGATGCTGCGTCGGTGGCCACGGGTCAGGCCCGCGGCCCGCAGCGGTGGCCACTGCGTTCCGCTGGCGCGGGGCGCGCCTCGGGCTGGTCCTTTGACCCAGGGTCTGACACGCAGGTGTTCGGCTTCTCCCTTATGCGACCGCTGATCGTGCAGACACAATCCACACGCAGGTCACGTCAGAAGCATTATTTTTCCTTTGGCTCCTTCGCCCTCAATCAGGAGGCCCCACTGCGGATTTCTGCCCAGTTCCGAACGTTCGCCTTCTTGCGCCGTGAGGACACCACGACCTGTCTGTCCTTTTCTCTCGATTGTCCCCACCCCTTCCCGCCTTTCAAGCGAACCCGCGTCCTTCCCGACGTGGAGTAGGGGCCGCGGACGGAGGCCCCCTTCCCCTTCCGCTGCATCGGGGGCATTCGGGCGCCTTTGGTGTTGAGACAGGTCTTCGGGGGCTCATCGATTTTAGGCCACTCCAGGGAGGAGCTGCAAGGGGGCCGTGCTGGCCAGACAGTGACGAGGTCACAGAGGGGGACAGGGCGGGTGGGAGGAGCTGAGAGCGAGGGGAAGGAAAGAGAAAGGAGGAGAAAGTATGGAATGACAAGTGACGTGGGAACAGGTGGCGGATTACCACGCAGCGCTCTGAGCGAGGAACTAGTAAATAGTCGAAGACCGTAAATACGAAGACACGAGAGGAATGATTCCTTAGGGCAGACGTCGAGAAGGCCGGCACTGTGAAACGAGTGGCCAGACCCAGGAGTGAAGGGCGACGGAGAGGACTTTACGCGACGAGAAAGAAATGGCTAATCACAGCCTGTCGTGTCGGCCGATGCACGGTCGCCGTCCGCGGGGGCCCCTTCTGCATCCTTGTCTCGGCTTTTCCCTCCCGCCTCGTGACGCGGATGCTGATGCTCGCTGGGGCTGCGCTGGCGCTTCCTGCGTGGCGGGCGCTGTGTGAGCAACGTATGTACATAATCTCTGCTCACCCTGGCTGCATCCCGCAAGCCGGGTGCTCTTCGTAGCCCTGCCTCACGAGGAGGAAACCGAGGCACAGAGCCTTGACTCTCTCGAGAAAGGCCACGCAGAGCTAGCGAGCGGCAGTGCCTGACCTGTCTGCTACATGTCCGAGCTCAGACCTCGGCCACGAGCCTCTTCCCCGCTAGGCCGTGCTGCTTTAAAACTTCGCTGGAGGTGTGATTGTGCACTGCCTCATGTTTTAAACGCCAGGCGACACCCCCAACTCTTCCGTTGTTTTACTTTTTTAGTGCCTCTTGTAGAATTACCTAGACAGGACTCGTTGCTCCCTTTCCCAGGGGCTGTTAAAAATACACAAATCGCTATAAGGATATTTTCGGTCTTGCATCTCACAGATTTCCAGTTTATTTTTTTCCTTCCATTGTGTCTTTTCCTCCTAATGTAGTTTTTCAGTTAATTCTTTTTCTCCACGTGGAATTCGGTTTGTTCCAAATGGCATAATTCCTCTTTTTCTCATTCCGCGATTAATCTGTTTTCCTCTGTTCGCTGTCTGGTTTTGTCATTATTTCTTCCAAGTCGTAACGTAAATACTCTCGAGATGTTACCAAAATAGAGTAGCATCCGCTGTTCAGATGTCTCCAGCTGCTAACGTCCTCTGAGACGTGTTTTGTATGTTGAATCGTGGAGTCAATCAAGGATAATATCGGCATTTATGAGCTCTACCGAGCTACTTTTTAAAGTCGTAAACTATTCCATTTTGAGACTATTTTCTTTTGACAGTGTGCCTATAAAATTCAGACATCTCAAAAACATTCCATTTTTATAATGCGCATAGATACCAATCATGATGATACAACCTGTATCTGACTTTCTCTAAAAAAGTTCAAGGAAACTGGTTTGTTAATACGGTCCATTTTAATTTAATTTAATTTTACTTTAGAATGAAAATTAGGAGGGATTCTCCTGCATTTAGTGTGGCACACTTAAATGAACTCACTTAAACAAGAACCATCTTGATTCTAAAAGCCACCAAAACAGATGAAAAATTTCCAAGTCGTGGTTTCCTTTAAACCTACGATCGACCGTAAAGTGTATTTCCTTTTCTAATTTAAATCCTTATAACCATAACACAGAGCTGAAAAAATAATGACCCCCTAACATACCTTATTTGGCTCACACAGTATTTATGAAATGTTCAATTATTTTTCTCAATTTAAAAATTGGCTAATTTTTTTTTTCCCCATGAACATTCTGGCTCCTCTTGAAAAGCGCTGAGTGGCCGTCAACCCTGAGCCCACGTCCACGTGGCTGCGGCCGAGTGAGGGACCGCTGTCTCTCGAGAAGGGACGCAGAGTCTGTCTTTTTCTACCTTCCATTTCTCGTTGTTTCCTCTAGGTTGGCTTTGCTCATTTTTATGACCTATATGTCTCCCACAGGCGTTTAACCTTAATGCCACGTTTCTGTTTTCTATGAATAAAGGAATATGTTCTTGCAGTGAATCGTTATAACGACATTTTTCTCAGATTTTTAAGACAATCGAAAAAATGTTTAGCTTAATGCCCCATTTAAACATCGTCTGGGACAGATACTCGATTCATTATATTACCTTTCGATCGGGACTACTCAGACTCACGCTAGAGTAGGCTAGCCGCTTCTCGAACTAAGCAAATTAAAATCAGCAAATGCGCGAAATTCACTCTAAAGAAACTGATATAATAGGGAAGAATTTTATATGCATTCTATACGTTCGTCGTATATGTGCACGTCACATATGTTCTTTCGATGAACGGAGAGAACGAAAAAGTTTCAGTACAAAGCTGAAAAAGCTACTTTTACGCAGGATATACATCAAGGACATCAAACACGCTTGCTGCCCTCTGGAGCTTTGTCGGAACGAGGAGACACAAGTACATCAGTGAAGCAGTAGCGTGAGGCAGCGTATTTCAGAATAACCGGTGCAGGGGACACGTGCTGTCTGGGGTGGGGTGCTCCGTGTGGTTGTAGCGTTTTGGGATCGCCTCGTAGCCTAGGTCCAGAAAGGGGGCAGAGGGTGGAAAGACGGAGGAAAGAGAACACAGGACTTCAGGGAAGGGGCGTATCGAACGAATGCTTGGAACTGGGGATATACTTAATTCCCCCGGAGGACGGGAGACGCGGCCGGGCAGGATATGGGCAGGTGTGAAGCGCGATTTGGCTACACTGACAAGTCTCATAGTTTGGATAATAGTTTTCGAGGTCTAAAAAAATTATATGTGGGTATGACGTTTTTTTTTTTTTTTTTTTTCCGGTCTTTCAACAAGAGAGAAAAGACTTAAATTCTCTAATGAGAATTTAGCTGGACACTGGGAAGACCGTTCAGCCATTGGTTGGACACGCGGTGAGGGCTGCAGCCCTGTGTGTGGCAGGATGTAAACAGACATAAGGGGACGTAAGGGGACCCGCATCCAGCGGAGGAAGACAGAGCCTCTGGAGACGCCTCCAGCCTGTGACCTACCGGGCGTGGTTATTTCCATCGCGAGCAAATAACCACGTCTTCTGTCCACGTTTATCTGTAACCTCACGGGACAAGTTACCCTGCGAAATTGTGTTGGCTCCTGCAGTCTGCTTAGAATCCAGCCCCGCTGGCCCCAAAACGAGATCGCTATTTTCTATTTGAAACGCACAGCAAAGTCTGCTTAAATATAGCTCCAAGAACTTGATAACTGGATGCTTTGAGGAAAGTGGGTGAAAGTAAGTCTAAGACATCATTATTTGTAAGTCTAAGACATCATTACTTGTAAGTCTAAGACATCATTATTTGAAAGCAGGTTCGCACTAAGAGCTGTCTGTCTACCCCTTCCAGGAAGTGTTTCTTGTCAACATCAGTGTTCTATTGACCTCAGAGGTTAATGACGTGTCCCCATTATTCGTTCAAGGAAATTCTGGATGCCATCAGAGAAGCTTTAAAGGTCAGACAACGTGACCCAACTAGAAACAATGAAATGTCTTCACGCCTCTGCTTCTTCCGTGGCAAGTTTGTCCCTTGTAGCTGAGAACTGAAATGTCGTGTTTAGGTTATGTCCATTTTGCTTATCATTACATTTTTTTATGAACAAGTTTCTTAATTTTCACTGTGGACGTTTTAAAGGCTCTACCCAGAAGTCGCGAGACCACTCTCGCTCGAGGGCACAGATGACGGCCCAGGGATGTTGCAACTCAGATGCTGACTGTTTGATAGCTCCTGTGGACCTCAGGTCTCTGTCCCCTTTTGCAGTGTTGATCTCTCAGGGGTGCTGTGCTTCATGGCTTGGCTCTTGACGTCCCACGGCGGTCATCCCTTCGTCTCCGGTGCCACCAGAGGCCTTCGAATGGGACGATGCTCAGGGCCCTGGGTGGCGCTGGCAGTGACACCTGCTCTCACCCCGGGCTGCTGGATTCACTGTTGCTGCTCTTGGCTCCTGGACTGCCACCCATGGTGACGCTGTCAGTCAGGCTCTTTGCACTTTGAATGCCCCGCGGCCCGTCACAGCCCGCAGAGGGAGGAGGGAGGTGGCGCCGCACCGAAGGAATTCTGCAGAGCTAGTGCTCATGTCGTTTTTACGAAACTGTCCTCTCCAGAGGACCTACATGCCGCCGAGATCGCCGAGGCCGGGGGGCTCGGGCAGTGCCTCCCGCACCCCCTCGGGGTCCCCTTTGACTCGTAGGCCCTGTCGCTTTCTATCTCAAGCAGTGGGGCATCTCGTAATTTGTTTTATTTGCTTCTTTTCCTTCTCTTTTACCCCAAATTGTCCATCTATGTCTGAGTCTCAAAGTACGTAAGATCTAAGTTCTTTTTCCAGAAGGTTCATTTTATACATTACCCGAATTCTTGCGATCTCTGGAATTGATCTCTGGAATCCTAGGATCCATCCCTAGGATTCGGAGATCCAGCGGTAGATAAGTCGAGGAGTTACTGTATTTACACAGTAAGTCTCCGTGAGTTTACTTGTTTGCGTCTGAAACGACATTTCTTCTACATGTAATTTGATTGTAACTTGAAGGTATTCTGAAAGTAAGAAAGAGATGTGTGCTTTAGTTTGGTCCTTTCATTTTTTGGTAATCGGACTTTTAAAACTTTGTTTATTTTAATCGGTTTCAAGTATACAGTACATTGGTTAGACATCTATGTCGTTCATAAAACGACCCCCCCAATTGCTCCCTCCCTCCCCTGGCCCTCCACCCGGCCGACGTATTAACGGTGACTCATTCCCTCTGCCGTGCTCCCCATCCCCAGGACCATCCATCAGCTACTGATTGTGGACTTCTTTAACCCTTCACCCATTATCCCTGCCCCAAACTCCCTTCCTCTGTCTGTCACCAAATTGTCCGCTATTCAGAGCCTTTTTATGATTAGTTTGTTCTTTTTTATTCCTTAGATTCCACACGTAAGTGAAATCACATAGTGTTTATCTTTCTCTGTCTGACTTGATTATCTTCTAGGTCCATCAAGGCAATATCTTTTTCCATGCCCTTCCTTTGAGTCTGTGTGAGTCTTTCAATCTGAAGTGAGTCTCTCGTAGGCAGCCTATTTAGGGTCTTGTTTTCTTATCCATTCAGCCACTCTATCTTTTGGTTGGAGCACTTAATTCTTTTCCATTTGAGGTACTTGTCGATAGGAATGTAGTTGTTATCATTCTTTATTCCTGTTTTTGATACATGTTTTTTCTTCGTAAGTCCCTCCGACATTTCCTGTAATACTGGCTTAGTGGTGATAAATTCCTTTAGCTTATTTTTGTCTGGGAAGCTCTTTATCTGTCCTTCATTCTAAATGATAGCTGTGCTGGATGAAGTATTCTTCATTGTAGATCCTGGGTCTTCATCCTGTCGAATATTTTTTTGCCAAGCCCTCTGTTCTGCATAGTTTCTTTTGAGAAATCAGCTGACAGTCTTATTGGTGTTCCCATATAGGTAACTATCTGTTTTTCTCTTGCTGCTTTTAATATTTTTTCTTTGTATTTAACCTTTAAATACATTTTAATTGTGATGTCTTGGTGTGGGCCTCTTTGGATCCCTGATTTTTAGGATTCTCTGAGCTTCCTGGGGTTTTATGTCCATTTCCTTCACCAGGTTAGGGAAGTTTTCTATCATTATTTCTTCAAACAGTTGTTCAATATCTTGATTTTCTTCAGTTATGCCAACCAGACAGATATTTGGACCCTTAGTAGGGTCCCATATGCTCCTTAAATTATTTTTACAGTCTTGGCATCTTATCTCTTGATATTCTGATTGCATGTCCTTGGCTTTCCTGTCCTCTAGATAGGGCATTTGACCCTCTTCTTTATTCCCTTTGTTTATGCCTGTGTTTATTCCATTTAATATACTTCTCATCTCAGATCATGTGTTCTTCATTTCAGACTGGTTCCCTTTCATAATTCCCATTTCCATTTTTATGTTTTTTATCTCTTTGTTAAAGTTCTCACTGAATTATCTTTCCTGAAGTTCATTGAGCATCTTTATAACCAGTGTTTTGAACTCTGCATCTTTGTCTTCCCATTGTGGCTGCCTTTTGGTGTCTGTTTCTATGTACTAAGCAAAACTCCTAGTCTCCCGGTCTTCTTAGTGTGGATTAGTAATGTAGGTGTTTAGTCCCGAGAGAGGTTCATCTGCAGGCCAAACTTAGCCCAGGCCTCTGCCCCTCCGGGGCCACCTGTTAAGATTCAGCAGGCCATCCGCAGATGCTGTGCTTAGAGTTGCCTCAAGAAACCACGCCAGAAACTGAGGCCAGCTGCCTCCAGTGTGAGTCTGGGCGCTGCTCAGCAAGGAGCACCTGACTCACTGAGGACACACCTGGATGTGGCTTGGGTGGGGGCCCAACTTGGGGGAGGCGGAGTTTCGGGGAATCCTCTGGGCGGAGCGACGTCTGTCATTCAGTCGATGTCATCTCAGCTATGATGGTGCTGTGTCCTCGCACTGGGAGCTGGGAGGGCTCAGCAGGGAACAATGGATGCCGCCGGCACTTCTGTACCGAGTGAGTCTTGCCTCGGCCCTCACTTTGACAATGTCTCCCGGTAAGTCCCTGGTGCCCCCCGCGCACAGCCGCATCGGCACTGGTGCTCAGAGAGAGCAGGCCTGTCACCATGAAAATCTGCTCGCGGGCGCGGCCCTTTCAGGAGGCTCCTGCACCTGCCACAGCCTCTGTCCCTGGACTCAGCCACTGGGGACCGGGCAGCCCCACGTCCTCGCCCCGTGTCTTCGCCCCCTCCTGCCTTCTGCCATTGCAGGGTGCTTTCTTGAATTTCTCCCTAGTCGTATGGCTCGTTCACCTAGATTTCAGGAGACTTTTCCTTCCTGTTGCTCCTTGTTTCTGTCACAACTTTGATTTGGTCGGCAGAGGGATGAACAGAGCCGCCGCCATCTATGCCATTTTTTTTCCTTCTCTGTAATTGTATTTTTTATTTTAAAATTAGTTTTTAAATGTTTTTAGTACTTATTCTTAACATATTTCCTTATAAACCTTATATGTACAGGTTTTCATTTTAGTAAACTGAGTCATTTTTCTAATTAGCATATTCTATCTATCAACTTTGTTTATTCCAAAATGATTGAAACTGTGTTCTATCCAAGAGTGTTGGAAGTTACTATGCTCCAAACTATATATTGAACAAGGAAAGCTTTGACCCAGTTTGCACTCCTTCTTGAAATTATTTTTTGATGTAATATGAAAATTATTTTGAATGTAAATAAAATGAAACTGCTTTAGGAGTTTCAATTAATTTCACATTTCCGAGATTTCATATCAATGCTGTATTTCTTGAACACCTTTTTTAGTTCAAAGAATTGAATATAATGAGCGCTGTGAATATAAATGTCTTTTTTTTTATTTGAATCACGAACTTGTAAAAAGAATATACAAAAACAAGTGTCTCCAATGCTTGTCTGAGAGCTGCCTTAAAGCATGGCCTCTCGGCTGTTCCCCACTATAAGAAAGTCATAATACAAGCAGTTGCTTTAGGGGATGATGAGCAGCTCGGCTGACTAAAAGGTATTTCAGATTTTATATAAAAGGCCATCTTTCTAGAAGCAACCCATTCACTTTCTTCCCCCCTGTGTTCTTGTCAAAAAAAAACGCTCATGTTGGCTTTTAATGATTGGTATCTGAAGCGTCAAAACATTGATTCTCTAGTTGTAAGTTTCTTGTCATAGATTAATCAAGATTGAACATCTGTAGAACATTTTTCACTTTTTTTGTTGCTGTGGTTTTTTTTTTTTTTTTTAACTCTCAAGAAGGGCCCTTGGGACACACGGCCCCTCGCCATTGATGGTTTGATTGCTAAGATCACCCACAGCTTCAGAGGGGTGCGAAGGAAGGAAATTGCTTTCTTTGTCAAGGTGTTTTCAATTCAATTCTCACCCATTAGCCCTGTTTGGTTAAGTTTGGAATTACTCTATCAGGTGATTGATGAAGGTTTTCATTTTATCGTAATAGGTCTTGTTTAAAAGAAATAGAAGTAGCAAAACGATATCTCTAAACAACCTGGATTATGTTTTAAGGATCTTCGAAGTTCCGTTTTCATTACCTTAGCTAGAATTTGCTTACCTATGAGCAAAAAGAGCTTCGTTGTTTTGAGTCGTGATGCTAATTTTAGAATATTCTGGGAACACACATCTAGAAAGGCTAGAATTATCTATTAAATTGCTTTTATGCTTTGAGTTTCGAAAGCACCAAAATAATTTTAAGAGTTGTTTGACTATCCACACGATTCCTTAAAAGATCAAAATATTTAATTTTGAACCTCATCAACTGTAAATGTTTAAAGAAAATTTTAAAAACTATTTTAAAGGGTAGCTTTGACAATTTTAAGTGTTTTAACAAAGCTGTTGCTGCGAATGTGGTTTTTTTTGCCTCTGTTTAATGCCATGTATCAATTATTTACAGATCCAGTGATTCTGTGGAAATTCCCAGAGGACTTTGCAGACCAGGTTAGAACCATGTAATTTTTACAAAACATTTAAAATTGGGGTATTACGATTATTACTACTGTTACTGCTACTACTGCTACCGCACATGAACCGCTATAAATATTTTCTCTCGGTCAGCTCAGAGCGGAAAAGCCACGTGTGCAGAATATACGTGGGAAATCTGTAAAGTCACCGAGTCGCTGGGTGATGAACAAGCCCTTATATTAAAACTAATGGGAACCGAATGTTTTCAGTTTCAACGTGTTTCCGTATTCTTTTAATCTGTCTGCGGAGTATGTACTTGGAAACATGATATATTTCCCCGTCAGAAAGTCCTGACAATACCCTACTTTGTTGAGCCCCCTATTATTTCGGTCTATTTGGAAGTAAGTAGTAAGTGCTGTGAACCGGCCATCGGTTCTCTCTTCGTTACGGTGATGTCTGAATCATTTACGCATACACATTGAATGGACAACTGTTTCTTATTTTTAAATAGTTTTACGTATAGCTTTGTTTTCTTAAGAGAAAATGGAGTGAATTTATTCCGTTTGTATTTTACAGTCTTCTATAGTTTGTGTAGTATGGCCAAAATGGATTATGTAAAAAGAAAAAAATCTTTGCAAATTCATATTATAGATTTCTCATTCTGAAGTGAATTCTATAATATACGGTTAACATTTTCTGCAAATTTAAATGTTGATGGAAGAAAGCCCTTTGGGGGTGGGGAGAAAATGATGAACAGGTTCCTTTTAATCGTCTACAAAGAAATCATCACTTAAAGTTCTGAAAGCAGCGTACGACCGTGAATGCAGCTCACAGATGTGATTTCCATAATTCTTATAATTTACAAAAATGAAAGCTGATAGAGTCTTTGTTGAAAGCAGTTCATTCAGAAGGAATCATGCATCCGCGTGATTTTGAGATATGCGGAAGAAGAATTTTCTTCATGTGGAAGTTGGTAAACCAGACTGGGAAGTCCCCCTGAAAATGGGGTGTCCTGGGCACAGCATAATCCATGACTGTTGTCTGGTTTCACTGTCGTTAACGAGAGGGCGTGCGCCTCCGTCTGTTCTTAGCCCTGTGGAGAAAGGAGAGGTTTGGAAGTGTGTCACGTGTGCGCAGATGACATACACAGCGGCTTTTTCCACCTGTCCCCACATCACGTGTCCTTAGCTGCTCATTTTACCACTTGGAAGCTCTTCCTTCTCGTCATCTTCTCAAGTCCCCCTCATCCACTGACGTGACAACGAACCTGTCCAGGTCTTGGTGTGCGGCTGCCACCTCTTGAACCGCCCCCGAGGATTCCCGGGTGGCCGCGGACCCCAGGGTTAGGCGGCGTCCTGATCCGGCTTGGCTTCGGGGGCTTTGGCGACGCCCTCTGCTGTCCCTCTGCAGACTGATGAGCTGGGGACGGGGATTTTCCAGTCGGGGCTGGAATGTCGCTTTGATTCTGTGTCCGCGAGGGTACGGTGAGCCCTCACATACTCAGGAAAATGCAAAAGCGAGCCACATGTCCCGGCGTGGCCTTTGGGAGCCCGGGTCCTAGCCGTTCAGAGAGGCTGGTCGAGGGCTGGAGCTGGAAGGGGCTTCGCGAGCCACGATGTCTCATGACTGGACTTTAAACCTAAAGAAACCGAACTCCACGTGGGGCGGGAACCCAGCCTCGGGCCTTGGAGGGCGGTTCTGCTCTGCGCTTCTCGGTGACTGTTCCGAATACTGCAGGTGACGCAAGTATTCTGTGGACATGTCCCATTCTTCTTACCTTTTCTTATCTCCCGTACTGACTGGTTCTTCCCCTACGGCCTTTTCCCGGGGTCCGAGATGGCTTCAGTGGTAATAATTCTCAGAAGGCTCTTCGCTTGGCGCTCAGCGTGTCCTGGCTCCCGTGCCAGGCGCTTTACGCGCAGAGCCCCCTTTCTCTCCCAGTCCCCCCAGCATCCCAAAGCCGGGTAAGGAAACTCCCTGGGGTCACGCTGCTTGTGACGGGATGCACTGAGACCCGAAGGCAGCTTGGCCTCACGCAAAAGCATGAGCTATTAATGATCGTTAAGCTCTGGTGTTTTTTCTGCTTGAAATACTGTTCTAAATCCTACTCACTTATTTGAGCTCTTTAAAAAAAAAAAGTTGATCATCACCGTTTTTCCCTCAGTATCTTTGTAATTTGAAAGCAGTTATTTAAGCCAAAGAAACAATCTCAGTCCCGTCTATTTTTGTCCCTATCGAATTTACTCTGCACGGCGCTGTGGTCTCGAAGGCAGAAGAAGGTTCTCCCTACGAGGCACGTGCTGCTACCCCTGTCGCGGGTCCCTGACCGTGTGACAGGCCGTTTCCCCCGTTCCCACGCTGGCCCTTTCAGCCCTCACGAAACCACTGGGAGTTAAGGGACCGCTGTCACCCCTACTTCGTGGATGGAGAAGCGGAACTGCAGGGTACTTAGTGGCCGAAGCCACACAGCCGGACGGAGCGGCTCAGGGTCACCGTCCTGAATCTTAGCAAACTCTGTTGTCCTCGTCCACACCTTCGAGAAGGGCTCAGCCTCCTTAGCGGGACCCAGCTCCTCATTTCCGGTCCTTCGTTTACACCCCGAGCCTCATATTTGTCTATCTCCTTTTCCCTCTCTGGTAAAAAAAAAATCTGTGTTTCATAGCGAACGTCGGTTTCCGTTATGTACCGTTCATTCACATTCTCTCCTTGAACGTCTGAGTCTTGCTGTCTGAAATGCTGATCTCCTGCTCGCACCCCCGTTTCTGTCTTGGCTTAGAGGTCATTTCCTCCAAGAAACCTTTTTTAATGTCCCAAGTCTGGATCGAATGGACCTCCTGGGAGTTCCCTCAGCATTTTATGTCTCCCGCATTATGGCCCTTATTAGATCTACCATCTCTTCCCTTTCTGTTTGCCCCATTAGACGAAATGTCTCTGAGACTAGCATTGAAGAATAATTTTTAAAAGAAGATGTAATTATGACTCTAATACCAATATGCATAAGATTTTATTTTTGTTGAAGTTTTTTTTAACTCATTAGCTAATGAGGGTACCAGTAAAATATTACAGCCTGTTCAAAGGAATGTTCAAAGCACCACAATTATATGGATAAGTCAGGAATGCTCTAATAAATTTACAAACAGATGCGACAGTGGCTTCTTCGCATGGAGGCTGAGGGAGGAGGGAAATCAGTCAGGCCTCCGTCAGAGAGTGTTTGACAGTGCCTTGTCCTCCATTGAAGCCAACCTCTTGCGACCATGATACAATCAAAGAAAGATGATTCCAGATTAAAAATAATAAGACAAGTCCTGTCAGAGTCAGCCCAATTGTTTACACAGGAGCAGCAAGAGTGTTAATCTAGCCTATAAGCCTCTGCGAATTTCCTCTGCGTGTCTGTCATCTGCCAGAGGCTACGTCGACAAAATTATCTTCTTTCTGGAAGTTGTCATGAGAAATTTCAGACTGGGCTTTTCAAAAGCCCGTTACTTGCTAAAGCCAGGAAACCAAGTCCAAGAAAACCTCCTCCGCAGACTTTTTGTGTATGACCTATGACTCTGGTGAATTCTTCCCAAGGCTCACGGTGTTTGCTGAGGTTCCTAGCCCGTGAGGGAGGGGCCGCCTGCTCGTCTGTAAGGCTGGGCCCCGTTGGCCTGGCCATCAGGCTGCTCTTCCCGAGAAGGCCTCGTAGGCTGCATAAGGACAGCTTGGCTTTGCTCCTCACACGTGCCTCAGTGTGACTGATCAGACAAGGATCTTCCTCAGATACGACCCTTTAAGTAAGGCCTTGATTGTGTAATCAATTTTTTCCAGTTACATCCTGGTAAAATGAAAAACAGATTGTTAAAAATCGACCTGACGCAAATAACAATATTGTCATGAGAAGTATAAGGGACTTAGGTGAGAGTTTCTGGATTTGGGGAGAGAATGAATCGGCGAGAATCACACATAATTTTAAAATGTTCAGTTTACAGAAGCAGAGCTTACTACATTGTTGTGGGTACAGACAGCTCAGGAATGAGACAAAGAGCTTCCTTGTATGTCCAGGAAACAGAACATTAAAACAGCAGCAACAATATCCCAAACAGTAAAATTTCCCTCATTGGTTTATTCAATACGATGCAATTAATTTTCCTTCTGCCGGACCCTGGCTTGACGGTGTCACGAGACTTTCTGCTTCTTGACTAAAATGCGTCTTCACAGTCCTGACCCAGGCCACCGGAGTGGCCTGAAGTTTATCTGAGTGACGTCCGCTGACAGGCCTGTCACCCCAGAGTCTCTTCTCTGAAGTGTCAGTGGTTCAGAACACCTGATACAACCCTTTCCACGAGGCTCCCAGACTGACCCACTTAGTATCAGAAACAAAACCGAACTGTAGGTCGGTGACAGAGACTTCGTGTCTCCGGTTAATTTATTACTGGTAGTTTTCAAATGTGAGAGGTCTGTCGAGGTTTCACGATAAAAATAAAATATGGGAAACGAAATTTGGCTATTGCTCTTATATGAAAAATGAAAATAATAGGGCCATTCAAAAAATTTTAGATAAAATATGTCCAAGAGCAGTGAGTAAGCCTGTTCTCAAAAGAGTCAGAGTTATATCTGAGTTATAAAAATGGGTCGAACAAAATTTCTACAGAGGAAAAATCTTGAGGTATGACATACAGTGATCCTGAGACATACTATAGCAAGAATATTCCAAGACTATCGAGTGAAGAGATTTAGTATGTCTGGAATAAGACCTAGATAAATGTGTTTGTGTAGTAGAAATTCATGGCCAAGCCTCATGTGCAACCCCAGCCGAGAAGATGCCAGGCATTTAAAACAGAGGTGAGCTTATGGCCAAGTAAACACATTCAATAATAACAAGTTATAACGGAAAATATTATATTAACATTGCCTAATATCCTCAAAGCATTGCTAGGACTCTGATAAGTATAAGAAAACAGAACTATTTCACAAGGGTTTTGATCATTGTTTTCCTGTAAAGTAAAACATATTTTGGATTCTAAGAACTTCCCATAAAGCATGTGATTTCTGAAATATTCCCATTTATAAAATTTACGTATACGGACTTAACCTGGGGCAGGCCAAGTACCTTTTCTGATCTGTCAGCTTTTCGTATGTAGCCCTTATAATAATAACATCGAGCAAACCAAACTATTTCCAACGTCTCATTATAGAAGATAGGAGGGCATACCCCGGGCGTGTTTGACACTTTTCCATATTCAGAGTCTGAGTTTGGGAAGGCAAAATTCGCAAAGGTGTTAGAAGGTTTGGGTCTTCAAGATAGAGTCCATACATGCCTAAGAAGCAACAACTTGTTCATCCGTTTGATCAAAGTGGCAATGAAACCTTTAAACATAAATATAGACAATAACATGATTGAAGAGTTCTCTCACGAATGAGGAACTTCTGTGCTTCTCTCCCCCCTCCCCTTAAATAACAAAAAGACATAATAAAGTCGGGATTAAGTACATTTATTCCGTTAAGACAGAATTTTGGCTTCTCGGAGGCATACAGAGGCAAGAATAACCTTTCATATTGTTACCATATAAATAATAGCTTTTGACCAGTGTCGGTAAGTCCCAAGAATATAGAAGTAACAATCACAATAACAAAAAGCGCAAGAATTGTTGTTTCAGGACAAAACTATTTGAAAACAAAAGCGGGCACACAGTTGTATTTATCTGACACAGTTGTTTCTAATGTAGTCTTAACCACTCATCCTAGTTATTACTTGTAAACTAAGTAACTAACTTCTGTTTCACAGAAGAAGGAAAAACGCTGAGGAGGGGGTGGGTAACAGAGCTTTTTGTCCCCCACAAGCATTTTAACAGACCACCACGCCTCGTGGATACTCATGACGTGACTTTCTAAAGTCGCACATCCCATTAATTTCCTCATCAAGTGGGGGAAAGGGACCAGTTCGCTGACATGACCCAAAGGTATTGACCTTTCTACAGCACACAAAAATAAGAAGTCTGCAGACTGAAATTTTGTGCTTCATAGTCAATATTTCAGTATTCTATCTTCGAAATGATCTGGGTACCCAATGATTAGATGTTAATGAACTCAATTTACTACGAGCCGAGGGTTTAGGCGACATGAAGATTTAGTAGGTCTACCGTTTATGATGAGCATCTGGCTTGCGTGTTCCTTCTTTCTTTTCACATGTCTGTAAAAGGTTTAAAAAATTAAAAATCAATATATATTGACGACCTAGTATGTGCTCCCATGCTAAGTGAAAATGCATTTAGAAACGCTTTGAGAAAAGTGCATGTCACATAATTATTTTTAATTGCAACAATAATAAAAATTTCGTTAAATAATGAAATCTTGGTAGAAATGATCAGTAAACATGTTGAATTAGAATTCTAAGAGTGACTAGTAGTAAGAAACCATGTATTATACAATAATAGAAGTGAATTTTAAATCTTACCCTTTAGCTGTATCTTCATTGGTCTTTTGTAACTGCATGTAGCCGAATAGTTAGCTGATCCCAAAACAAATGTACTCAGCACTATATACAATTCTTTTTTTTTTTTTTTTTCAATGATGTCTAATGCTTGATCTGCATGGTTTAGGAAGAATGCCTATTCTTTAAAAAAATTTTTTTTACACATTATTTTTTAAATAGTTTTCTTTTAATGATTTTTAAAGAGATTGATTTGATCAGAATGAATAAAGACTTTAATGATTTAATCGAGGTAGAGTAATAGCTAGACATTTAAAATTTTTGTTTCTTGCATCAGTCATGAAGATCTAAATTATTTGAAAGTAATTTCTTAAATCTTAGTACTTTCAAAATAAATATTTAAATGTTTGTGTCTATGTATTTTAAAAACTATTTTTGTTGTCTGTTTGGACTCGATTGTCATTTTTAACTACCAGCTGATCATATCAGACACAGAAAAAAGCCAAAATCATTTAATTGCATTCTATACCAACTCCTGTTTTTCCCAGTGGAAAGAATTACATGTCTTGAGCCAGTTTTTGAGTTGTGATGGTTAATTTTTTTTTCATTACCCCTATGAATATATATACATGACATAAGAACACATATTTGTAAGACAAATGGACTTTTAAATTTTTAATTAAAGTTTTGTAAAGGTGAGAGAATTGTATCATGACAGCACTTTATTTCACACCCCAAACATTTTATCAGTGATCTATCTTAATGACCCTAAAATATCAGTTATATTTATCAGTTTGGCATGTAGATACATATAGTGTTAACTTTTTTTGAATATTCTTGTGTCTAAAAATGAAGAATCAGAACACAACATTATACGTGGCAAGCATATGGGAAAGTGCTTAAAATTAATAAGATTTTCATCATAATTATACATTTCTCCCTATTCATCTTCCTTTATATGAACAAGATTTCTTTTGTAGACACAGTGTTAGGAATCTCAAGCCAAAATGTGATTATGTTCTTATTTTAACTTCATGCCTGTCTTACATTGTCTACTTTTAAAATTTAAATTTATTGCAAACAGGGAAACTAGTTTGGAAAAAGAGTGATATTAGAAATTTTACTTTAAAGCTGAGGCATTTATTAGAAAACAGAACTCTGCAACCTAGCAAACTCCTATTGAAAAGAATATTTTTGCATACATTTTAGATAGCAAATTTGAAAGCCCCTGAATAAAACGACCTTATTTTCCTGCCGAAGGGCGAACAGGTTTTACTTAAATGAGCTCTTAGAGGGGAGGTTTTTATTTATTTTTATGGCAGTGAAATTATTGTAACTATGCAAATGGTTCACATCAATCCTGGAACGTCTCGCATTATTCAGCAGCCTATAGAAATTAAATAATAGATAATACGGATTGAAAGAGATAAATGTGGTTTCACAAAAACTTACTTTTCGTTGATCAGTAAACACTTGACCAAAGTAAATTTGGGATTTAGTCCTATAAAGGGCTCTGAATCTTTGAGAGAAAGAGTTGAAAAATAATTTTTTCAAGATGACATAACATAGGCTGTTGAATCAGAAGCAGTTCTGCAGACAGGAGGAAAAAAAAATATATATATATATATATCAAATATAGGGGCATGAAAGTCTCTCTGCCAGTTCAAAATGTCACATTTCAAAATTCTTCTTTTAATTTTAGTTAAAAAGAAGTTAAAATTTGTTAACTATGAAACAAAGGGTAGAAACAACTGTAACGACACGTTCGGGTATTACTTGATGGAAAAATTAAAATCTTTGAAAATTGGCACAGAGTCAATATTAATTGCTTATTATAACTGCTTATGAATTGCTTATTATAACTGCATACTGCTGAATGGGAAATGTCTTTTTAGGAATAGGTAAGGGAGAGTAAGTCGAGGGAGCCTTGTGGGTCACGAGAAATCAGTTAACTACCCACAAATCGCCACGGCGCCCTACGGTTTAGTGATCCCCCCTCCCCCGCCCCCGCCCAGTACATTATTAATGGATAAGCTCTTTGAAATTAATGTTGCCTGGCTGTTTACTCCTGTTTAAAATTTAAGCCTGAAACGCAGTTGGGGAGAGCAAGTAGATATGAAGGCACTGCACTCTCAACATGTTGAAGTTTAAAAAATATCCTCTGTGAGCTGAGAGCGTTGAACTTGATCAACATATGGCACCGGCTAGCCTTATCCCCACCCGTTCCTTTGTCGTCTTGTTATTGTTATAAGGCTTAATGGCAGTTGTAAGCCACAGTTCTGGATGTGGGGGTTAGTCCACCCCGGGGGATGCAGAGAGGAAACAGCACTGTGGATTATGGAAATATGGATTGATCTAAAGAGAGACCCCTTGTAAAAGAACGGGGCTCAAAGAAAAGCTAGGAAAACTGATGAAAAGATGACGGGATATGATGTGAAAACGATCATCTGAAATCTTTCCCTCCCAGCTGCTGTGTTGAGGAGAAAAAGAATGCGTTTGTATGGTGAGGGAGAGTTAAAAGAGTCCAGATTAATAGCATTATTTACTAGATGTATTTTCATTTCGAGTGAGATAAAATATGTACATTGTAATAGACTTTGCATAATCGAGAGTTTTAAAATGTCGAAGATGTAATGTTAGGCACGATATTCCGCAGGAATATTTCCAGTAGTACCAACATTTGATTAATGTTTGGCCTTTAAATAGACATAGTTTCAGATGGTGTCTTATAGAATCGTACACTTAAAACCTGTATACTTTTGTTAGCCAACGTCACCTCGATAATTTAATATACTTTAAAAAATAGATGTAATTTCAAAAATTACCTTCGTGGTTGTCCTATTGAACTAATTGTGATGGCGAATACGACGTCTGACATAGGAATTATTTTCTGTTACTTTTAGAATTTAGTTTATCCTAATACATAGTTACATGCTTATCCATATGTGTTTTTTCAAACGAGTGACAACATTGCCACTTTTCTTGGGAAGCCAGGACTAAGTGGTAACAGATATCGTTATCCTTAGCCCGTTTGCCCAGAAAAGACAACGATGCAGGCTGGTGGTCATTTTTGCGAACGCAGACACAAGGTCCCCGTGCGTTTAACTAGCATCCGATGCCTCGTGTACAGCGAAGGGACGTTCTTGCCTGATTCTAATGCTTGGACGAAGTTGGCCTGGGAAGGAGTTAGCGTGAGGGCGTCGAGGGGAGATGCGGGGGGGGGCGGGGATCTGGTGTCAGCTCCAGATGCGCTGGGTAGTCTGGTTGGGACATCTTCCAGGTAGCAGGAAGCCCGTGACTGGAGGGGAGAGGGTGAGACACGGTTTCACACAGTAGGTGACCAGCCGAACCGGGTTCGGACCTCGCATCCGGCTGGAGAACCCCGAGTTTTATCCCGTATGTGTAGCAGTGAGGTTAGATATCCCCTGGGGAGGTGAGGGCTGAAGACAGAACCCTGGATGAGTTGTAAAGTGGCCCAGGAAGGAATGACAAGCCACAGATGCCTGGGGGGGGGCGGGGGAGGGAAGGTTGCCAGGTTAGGGTGGCGGGGGGCGAGGGACAAGGTCAAGGTGGAGATAACTTCGGTTTGAATCCCACACGTTTCATACATGATCAACACCGAATCATCACGTTGATTCAGTGAATGAATGAGATGTCACACATTGCAGACAAGTCAGATATGATAATGGCTGGAGAGGGGCTGCAGACGTGGGAATAGAGGTCGTAGCAGACCGAGACTCACCAGCAAGTCGCATCAGAGACTTGCTGAAGGTCCGTCAGACTTTCACAAAAAAATGGCAGTGAAAGGAAGAAGTATTTTAGTTCTACTGTGTAGTTGACCAAAAGTCGAATCTAACTTTACAGAATTTACCTTAGTCTATTTTTACAAATAAGTCGCTCCTGTCTTTTTAATCACTCCTCGTTTTCCACATATCCTAGCACAATACTATATTGTAAAGAATAAAGAGAAGGTATGGGATGACTTATTCAAGAGAATTCATTCTTAACCGAGAAAGTTTATCAAATACGTAATGTACGTATACTTTCTGGTTTATTTAGTAAAATCTTTTGCAAGAGACTCAGGAAATTGTGTTTTCTCTTTAAGGTCATTTATGCTAAAGTGGACTAGACTAGGAGTGACCAAAACCCGTTGCTATTTGGTGAGACCTGTTTGGTGGCTTTCTCTGTGAAAAGAACCAGTGTTTGCTGTTCAGTTTCTCATAGACAGGCTTCTGCATTACAAGAGCTAAGACCGCAATTGGCACCTTTATTTATAATCTCAGCAAGAGCCAGAGATTACGTCAGCGGGGAGTGTGAACGAAATTTTTATTCCAGGAGGTGGGTGTGCTGTAAAGGGTGGGGCGGGCTAAGTTTGCAGAATAATAGCTCACAGGATTCCTATTTAGGATTTCAAGAAACATTCCTTCAAACCGCTCAAGGCTTGAAATTTAATTGTAGTTTGACATACCAAAAATAATGAGTGCGTAACTTTTTTTTTGTAAAAGAAATACCTTGTGTCATTTAGGATAACCTAAAAACAAGTCAGAGCTCCCGGATTCTTGCTTTTTTTGGTCCTGCCTGCTGACCGTATCTAAGTAAGGTTTTAATTACTGAGTACTTACTTTCCTGCTTTAAATGGAAGGGGATAAAAATGCCTAGCAAACTTCTTCGACTAGAATTGCTCAAGGCCAACCTGACCCCTGGGTGCTCACCAGCCAAGCACCGTAAACACATAGCCAGGGCTGGCCCGCGGGTCCCAGTCTGAGCCTAAGATAATGACTCTCCCACCCCCACGTTCCTGACCTTGTTTAACCTCATCCTGCCTGCGTTATTCCCGTATTATTTACTCGTTCTGCTATGACCCTGCTTCTGATGTGATTCTGTTTCAGATTTTAAACAATATGCTTCAGATTTAATTGCTGGGAATCTTGCTCCTCCGTGAGAAAGAATCAGCTTCAGCCTTAATTTTTAAGTCTGCTGTTGGAAAGGAGTTGGGTGTCTGCTGTCACTGTAGGTCTAATATTCTCAGTAGTAGTAAACGAGCATAGATATGAGCAAAGCTTTGATTTTTTTGGCCTCGGTACTTCATTTCAAGGGACTAGAAGAACCTCGATGCCATATTATCTCATCTCTCCTCCCATGATTCCTCCACATGCTGGCGCCTTTTATTCTCTTTTAGGCCAGGTTTAACTGTGGTTCTGAAGCGTTAATTGTATAATCTTAACTCTTCATGTAGATGGACAACATCCGCCATATAGAGACCAAGTAGGCATCAGATTTAGGCCTCTGCTGATTGGAACCTACATGAAAACAGAGTGAGAAAAAGAATACACAGGGTGGGGAGTGATGGCCGGAAGCTGCAGCCTGAGTTCAAATCCCGACTCTGACATTTATCTGCTGGCCGGATGACTTTGGATAAGTTACATATTCTTTCTGCCCTGCTCCCCACCACCCCCGCCCCTGCCACATGTCAAAGGGACTAACACACGGGTAGGAATTAAATGAGATAATATACAAGCAAGCAGAACCCTACGTCAGAGTCGCTCGAATCGTGTTCCAGGGCTCACCGGCTCTGACGGTGCTAACACTGCGTCCCTTCGCCTGACCTCGAAGAATGTTTCCTCAGAGTGGGACACCCATGCCGGGCTCCGGTAGGCATTAGGAGGACTCCAAAGTTGAATAAATCCTCCAAGATTTTGGAGATTTATTTGTTCCGATTGAACACACCAGTTGTAACAACTAGGACTTTCCGGTTCGCGACGAACTTCATTCATCTCTGATCTCTGAAGATCAACTTCATTGATCTATGATCGATGACATATTACGAAGATAACAGCACAATTGGCTGCATATTCCACAGCCTCTATCTTGATACAAGTCTTTAGAAGAATAAAGATACGTTTCATCATCGTACGAGGAAACTGAGTGATTTTATAACTCGGGAATATTATAATAAATATTATAATAAATATTGCCTAGGGGAGTATAAAATATGAAGAAGAATATCGATCTCTCATAACAATGAACAGCAAAATGGTCACAGCTCTTAATTGCTCTCCTATTTTATAACCGGTGCTGTGCCCTTTGTTGGTCTTAATCTAGGCCAGATCCTTCCTGCAGAGTGACGGCCATTTTATCCGTCTACTTCCTGGATGGCTTCATCTTCGCTGCTACCTGTACCTTAGTTTTGTGCCCTTCTCTGCATTCCGGCCATGACTTTCTTACTTTAGGCCACCAGCACACTCCTGGATTATCGCGGAAGCCTCCCGTCTGATTTCCCAGTCTGCCGTCTCATCTTTCCGAATCCATGCTCCATTTTATAGCCAGGGTGATCTTTCTAAAATTCAAACCCTTCCTCGTTTCAAACCTTTCAAAGCTTCCCTGTTCTTCTTAGGTAGGGTGATCGTGATTTGTTATCAAACAGAGATACTTCTCTATTAAGTGACTATGGACTGATGATTCATATCTGGTGTAACTCAGATGTCAAGTGCCCGATGAAATGAGTTTTGACTCACACGTACACCTGTGAACTCACTTTCCTTTAAAGATATGGACTATATTTCTGTCATTCCAGAGAGTTCCCTCTTGATGCTTCCTGGTTACTCCCTGTGCCCCCTACCTCGCCCCCACAGCCTCGGACTCCCACTGTTCTGAGTTCTGTTACGATAAATTATAACGATCGATTTGTGGAAGTTGAACCATCCTTGCGTCCCTGAATAAATCCCACTTGATCACGGTGTACAATCCCTCGAATGAATTGTCGAATTCAGTTTGTTAATATTTTGTTTAGGATGTTCGCATCCATGTTTATTAGGGATTTGGGCCTGTAATTTTCATTTCTCATGGTGTCCTTGTCTCGTTACAGTATTTGGGTAATGCTGGCCTCATAAAATGAGTTTAATCCATAAAATGATTGAAACCATCTGGTCCTGGACTTCTGTTTGTTGGGAGTTTTTGATGATTGATTCAGTTTCCTTATGAATCATTCTGTTCAGATTTTTTATTTTTTCATGATTCAGTCTTAGAGGATGTTACAGTTCTAGGAATTTATCCATTTTTTCTAAGTTGTCTAGTTCGTCAGCATATAATTACTCGTCTATAGTAGTCTTTTCTGATTCTTCGTATGTCTGTGCTATCCACTATAATATCTCCTCTTTCATTTCTGATTTTATTTATTTGAGCCCTTTTTTTTCCTTGATGAGTCTAGTTAAAGGTTCGTCAAGTTTGTTTATGTTTTCAAAGAACAAGCTCTTATTTTCGTTGATCTTTTTGATTTTGGAAGGGGTAGTCTCTAGTTTATCTTCACTTTTATCATTATCATTTTCTTCTACTAACTTTTGGCTTCGTTTTTCTTTTTGTAGTTGTTTTAGGTGGAGAGTTAGGTTGTTTGAGATTTCTCTTGTTTCTTGAAGTAGGTCTGTGTCATTGCGAACTTCCCTCTTAGAACTGCTTTTTCCGCATCCCACGGGTTTTGGTATGTCATATTTCCATTTTCGTGCATCTCAAGGTATTTTTTTTATTTCCCCTTCGATTTCTTCATTGATTCTTTGGTTATTCAGGAGCGTGTTGTTCAATCTCCACATATTCGTTATTTTTCCAATTTTCTTTTTGATTTCTAGTTTCACATCATTGTGGTCAGAAAATAAAAAAAAAAAATCTTTCCTAGTGTGAGCCACTGTGCCAAAGATGGGGTTCTCAGCTCGTCTCTACCTCTCTTACCTGTCTTGATGCCACCCTTGACCCTTTGCCTGGGGGATGGGGGGAGCTGTTCAGCTGGTTGACGGTAGTGTTTCAGAGCAGACTGCTTCATGTGCAGCTGTAGATCTGCAGTGTCTGTAAGATGAGCAGAGATTAGTACCTTCCTATGCTGCTATCTCAGGCCACCCCCTCCCCAGGCCTTTCAAATGCTTCTCTCCATTTTAAATGAAGGAGAGAAATGTATTCTGCCTTTTATTTGCAAAGTAAACTACCCATCTAATTGTAAATATACATATTTTTTTTGTAACGTCACTCCGCATGCCTTCGAATCTGGGCTTTTTCGTTGGTGGTAGGTTAAACTGAAGCGATAGTTTGTAGACTGCGGAGATCTCATCATCACCTGACTTAAGACCAGTACGCATACAACCAAAATCCTTGAAATTCATATGTCAACAGCACAGTTCTTATCCTAGCAGAACAGATTTGCTTTAGGACGGCTATTTATATCTTCTAACGATTAAAATTCATTTTTAAAGTTTGATAGTGAAAAATAACTCAACCTGAGTTAATCATCTAAACAGTTTCTGTGTCGGAATTCACAGTCTTACGGTGCTTTCCCTAGCTGAAGGAGGAAGGATGGAAGAGAAATGTATTTCTGATTGAAATATTACGTGGAAGTAAAAGCCAAGTAAAACACCACAGTGGGCTCCGTTATTGACAGTTATTCCTTGACTTTAAGTTAAAATATATCCTCTAAGTTTAAAAAACTTTTAAAAACACGAGAAGCTGTTTAAAGAGGCTCTGTGCAGTTTGCCATATTATAATGTAATTCTTTCTCTTAATAAAATGCATCCTGATTGAATCACTCTGAGTATGGCGGTGTTTCCCTTGACAATTTGAGACATCTTGGGGTGCCCCTGGGAATTTGAACATCTCAGGGCACAGTGTGGGGGCCAGTTCTGCACCTCACTGCCTGCTGATGGCCAAGCAGCTCTATGCACCTTTCTTTTAAGAAAAAGGAGGTTTATTATTTTCCTACGTAAAGCACAAGTGGATTGAACGAATACGTGGTATTAATTCTTATTTATTTGGGGAGATAATTTTTAAAATTAAGTCGTCATCTTTTTAGAAATCTACGGCCTTTGTGAAAAATTAAGTTAAAACTGACGAGCAGCCCCCTCGTTGTTATAACATGATTCTGAAGTGTTATTCAAATGAATACAGTTACGGGCATTTGAAGACTGTCCTTTTAGAGTATTGTGTTATATCTTCCCTGAGAACTTTGGTGTAAATTTAATTCTTATCTGATTAAAATTGTTGCAAGGAGTCGTAAGAAAGGAAACATTGATACGTCACTCAGGCTTCTTTATGATCACGTGTGTCGTAGGGAGTGGAAAGTGAGTGGATTTGAAACCCGAGTTTTCCTGAGCGCAGGTAACTGACTCCCTGGCCAATGATTAGTTCAGAAGTGACTTTGACTTTGTGGCTAATGAGACGTAAAGGGAAGTCAGCCGGCGGGGCTTCTGGGGAAGATTCCCTCGCTGAAGAAAAGGGACTCCCAGAGAGAGATGCTTCTTCCACTGGGTGTGCTGTGTCTTCGTGTCATGTGCTCAGCTCTGGCAGCTCATCTTGTGACCATGAGTGGAGGAGGCTGAGGACACAGCCACCCAACCCAGGACGGCAGAGCAGAAGGACAGACGACTCCTGAGTCCTCCAGGGGGATGTTGAATTAGTCACTCCCCAGACAGATCACCTTGTCACTTCTTGCGACGAGAACTATTCCTTATATTCATTAAGCATCCTCAGTGGGTACAGGTAATCTTACATCTTCGTTGCAAGTGCCATTTAAGCTAAGTCAGAGTCAAGACCCTTACGCGTATGTAGCCTGTACAGACTGCGTATCCACTCACATCTGTTTTGAAAACCTGTCCAGTTGATTTTCATCCTTTGTTACTTCCCTTCTAATTCATTCTGCCCTCCCGTCGAGAACCTCTGGAGCATGGTAGTTATGAAGTTGAATGATCAGGACTTGACGAATGACAGACTATGCATGGAGGTCAGAGGAAGGCAGGGGGCACTGCCATGTTTTCTGTTTGGGTAACTGGGTGAATGGTGCTTCCTTTCTAGGTGATAAGGACGAAAACTAAGAGAATGACTTCAATTTTGTACATTTTGAATTTCTGGGGAACATTCGGAAGTTGATAATAGAAGTAGTTAGACGTATAATCCCGGGGTTCACTTCAGTAGCTCACCGGAAGACTGAGTGTTTTGGGAGGTGGAGGTGAAGCCGTGGGTGCGGATGAGGTTGCTCGGGCAGACTTACTTTACCGACTATGGCCGAGAGGAAGACATGGAGCCTCAGGGAGCATTCGGGTCCCAGGGCACGGCTGGGGAAGGGCAGTTGAGGAGGAAGAAAGAATTACTGGTAACAAAGGTTGACACATTTCATTTCACCTTGCATTTTTCTCAGAAGAATTCTAAGACCTTTGTAGCGATTGAACAATAACCAGGAGGTCAACTTTACATATTTTAGCTTTAAAAAAAAAAGTAGGTTCTCGAACGCCTGTTTCCTCTTTTATTTGATCAATTTATAATGTGAAATGGCACCCTCACGGGGTAGAGCTAATACGGCACTCTGCTAGCAGCTTACTCTTCCTTCTTACAAGATCAACCCGGTCACCATCCTTATTAGTGCTGATGTGGGGTACGGGGTCAAAAGAACCAACATATACATTTTCATCAGCTCGGTTTCCAGTCGTTTATCCAATAGTGGATGGGTTGTTTGTAGGACACAGGCAGATAAATGCGTTATTGCCCCGCGTATTTTGCGATTCATAATTTTGTATTCTCTTTCATTACTTTCGTTATTTTTGTATAAAATTTATACAAGACGTTTCGACGTTTTGTATAAAACTTAAAAGTGTTAGAGAATTGAAAGAATGTCGAAAACCCAAATCATTGTTCTTGGCTAAGGAAATCAGGTTTTGTGTGTGTGTGTGTGTGTGTGTGTGTGAGAACAAAAGTTCCAAAAAAAACAGGGAAAACATAACTTTCAAGAGAGTATTATCTTAAACTTTACATACTCGTGGATGCCAGTCTAGAACTGTGTGTGTGTGTGTGTGTGTGTGTGTGTGTGTGTGTGTGTCTGTGTGTGTTAGATCAAAAACACCGTATGGTGGAAATATCAGATTTTATGAGCACTCCCAATAAATATAAAAGTACAACTTTAAATTAACGTCATTGCTAAAAGGGTCCAGAAACACTAATTGCTGCCTCCTCTTCCTCCCTCCGACTCTCTCTTCTTTTTTAACTTCAATTTAAATAGCACCTGTAATTAAGGGAGAGAACCGGCCCCGGAGCTAGGTAGGACTCCCAGCTATTGATCTGTGTAAACCCAGCTTATACTGTCAGGGGAGAAACAGTCAACCGCGGAGCTGCTTTGTCACTGACCTAAGCTGAGAGAGGATTTTTTTGTCCATACTGTTTATACACTAGTCTATAGACCTGCTGGCTGGTTGAATTTTAAAGACTGCGGAGGTTTAAAGACTTGTCCCCTGAGGGGTGCTTCTGCCAGTTGGGAAGCGAGCTGCTGTTTTGCAGAAGTCTGTGCGTGTGTGTTGCTTCTGGGAGGAGAGAGGGGGGAGGGTGTGAAAGCCAAAGCCCCTGACGGGGAACCTTCTTAATTCGAGTCTGAAAATCAACGCAAAATATATTACTGATTTGGGTGTATTTAGAAGCAGACAGTGAATTGTGAATAGATAGGTAGATGATAGATGATAGATAGATAGATAGATAGATAGATAGATAGATAGATAGATAGATAGATAACCACAGAAATTATATGAATGCCTTTGCAGGCGTATCTAAATAGCATTCATACGTGTAGTATGAAACCGTGGCTTACTTTTCACAGCACGAGATAAGGGGGGGCAACGGTCAGATGGTCTCTTCTCATTTGTAATGAACTGTTTGCGGTCTAAGTAAATGAAATGATTTCAAGTTTAGCAGCAAGTTCAATTCCATGTAGCAAAATACCATCAGTAGCAAAACCGCTTTTTCTGAATATGGAGTCTGTGCCCCCACTTTTAAAGGTGCCTGTTCCCAAGCAAACCGGGGTGCCGCGCCCTAAATGTAGAAGATGGCTTCTTACCGGATGCTTTTCTTTCTGTGTCTGACTTAGGGCTTGCGATGCTTTCTTTGGTATCGGTACTGAAGTTTTACAAGGTCTTATTTTTAATTGATGCCCTACTGTAGCTACGTTTAAAACGCGAGACAGAAGTCTACTTTAAAGCAGTCAATATTGCGTTTCTGTGCAGGGTTTAAATACTTAGAGATTGATGATTTCTCTGGTGGTCGGTGTCACCGGTAAAGAGATCATAGGTAAGATATATGTGGGGTGGGAACGACTGTACTAAGGTATTAGATTGCTTGTTATTAAATGGAAACATCCACATAAATCTCTGCTTTGTCTCGTGACATCATCTGGCTTTGAACTTGTACGATACCTTCAATTCTAAAGATTATCTTCAGGATCAGAGTTAATCTTGTTTTTCATGTATTATAAAATGGATCTTTTTCTATTTTTTTTTAATTTTTTTTTTTTGCCAAATGGCTGACACTTCTTTGCATTTTGTTTTAATCGTCGATGTGTATGATTTCTGAAAGCTTCGAAAATTATTTTATAATGACTGTAAAACCACCACAGGTTTCAAAAGCAATAAGATTAGTTTCTATGTTTAATTAAAACACTGATTTTCATATTAGGCAATTTTTAAATGAAAGTGCCCAGAATAGAAGCTATGTTGTTTTCAATTTAAAGACCTGTTTTCAGTTACACATTTAAGAGTTTCATTTGAGATTTAGCTTAGCGTCTCTGTCATTGAATTGACCGAGAGTCGAATCCCATAAATGTGTCCTTTTAGCTCTAGAAAGCCTTTCTTAAAAACCGTTTTGCTGTGGGACACGTCGAGTTGTTACACCCCTCCGTAATTCATTCCGCTGCCAGCCTCATTCCCCTTTCTCTGCCTGCATTTTAATTGAAACAACATTTATATTTCTGAGCCAGGATCTGTCAGAAGTCCCTGTGGCTAGTCTGGGGTAGCAGTAGCAGCAGACGTGGCTTCCCCATATGGTGCGGCGCTTCTTGTAAAACCCATATGGCCTTGTCGAAGGAGATCCCAGCGGGGACATGAAGGGCGTTAATACACTTCAGGCCAGGCCTCTCCCTCCTGGGGCTTCCTTGGCATTGTCACTGCAATCTGCCAAAGCACACACTTAATTCCTTTTTAATAATCAATTATTTTAGTCGAGGAACCTGTGCTATTTTTCTTAAAAAAAAAAAAAAAAACAAACCCCTTTTTTTTTTCCCCCCAGAAGATGTCTCAAAAAAGTTTTTGCTACAGCTTTATAAACTATTCTAAAATATTCTAAAGCTTCTTTTTCTTCACTTGCCTTTGCAGGAAGTACTACAGAGTGTGCCAAAGTTCTGTTTCCCCTTTGACGTTGAAAGGTACAGTATGTCATCATCACAGTAACTTTAGCCGTCTTAGTGAACACTTTAAAACTGTTACACGTGTTTTTGTGTGTGTTTTTTTTATGAAACTAGCAGTTTTCTTCTTCACTTTCTTCCAAATGTGACTAGAGGCTTAAAATTAACTCAAGACTTGGAATGAAGAAGTTTTTAAACTGATCTTTGTTTTCCCTACTGAAATGTTGGAGAGAAGCTCTCTAGTGATTCCATTTTCCTTTGTTCTCTATACATATTGTAAGCACTGGCAGGAAAAAAAAAAAAAAAAAAAAAAAACATGACTATGTCCTTGATCAGAGCCTTAGAATTGTGTCTTTTAAGCGTCGATGTATATGTCTTGGCTTCCATATCCCTTCGCCCTAATTGAAAAGACCATCTGTGTGATATCACAAGACCAGTGGCTGGTCATCTCCCCAGAATGGCTTTATAGAAATAGCGCACGATTACGGGAGGCTACAGGCAACTCTTCTGGCAGTTTTGAGAAATCTCATTATGTTTGTATTTGACTGAATAAATACTGGCTGAATGGAGCGTTACCTGCGCGTGCTCGGGCTGTCACAGAGTGCCAGCCTTTCCAACATGATAACGGATGCTTTATTCTTCTCCACGTGGTTTTCACACCCTATTATCAGTTTTTTTTTTTTTTAAGAGGATGGTATGAGTGGATTTTTAAAGAACATTTATTTTAGGAAAATATTTTCCTAAAGATTAGTAAAGATCTAAACTTTTACAGTATTAAAGATAATCTTCTGAATAACGGGCTCATGGCTACTCATAGGTACTGTGGTGAACGAGACCCCTGGTTTTTTTACCTCTGTTCGGGGCAATCAACGGTGCTTGCTAAAGATGCAGTTTTCAAATTAATAGCAAAGATAAAATAAAAGAGGAAAAGCTAGGCATTGGGCACTGGAGGTTGTTTTTGAAATGTGTAAATTTTTAAAAAATAGTCCCCTTACAAATGTATGTGTTAAATGTTCAGCATTTGAAATGCGATGTTTCTCGGCAATTGAAAGCGATTCGTAGTATTGGCCACTTGTAATCAAGTAACTTATTTCCTTTCACATGATTCCCGTGGCTGTTTCAAAACCAAAATTTAGGCGTCACGGATATTTTATGTCAGGACAAGGAGGGTGATGTTCAGTCATGTTGTCCAGTGGTGAGATATAACCAGTGACAGGAAATACATTTGTTCGTTTTAAATCTACATTTTAAATAGTAAAGGTTCAGTGTGCTGATTTACACTGCGCCTCACACTGCAGTGCAACACCTCTGATGGTCGTGTGATACGTCATTCAAAATTAGCTAAAATCTTGGAAGATTTTTTGTAGAAATTGGATTCTTATTTTTGACCTTGGGAATTTATTCTCAGTATCTAGGCAGCTCTACAAGAGGGTGCTAAAGAGAGGCCAAGAATAATTCACATGGTCTGACCTTGAGGGAGAATGGCAACAGAAGAAGCCATCGAACGGGGTGGGTGGTGGCTGCCATGATGTCCTAAGGCAATGTGGTTTGCTCTCCAAGCCAACTTTGAAGCATCAGGAAGAGAGGCTGGGACCGAGTCATCACGTCCAGCCCGTCACTTCCACAGTTCCAGTAATCGGTTTTTTTTTTTCAGAATTTGTGACATATTTATAAGTATTTTAGGCCTGTAAAAACTTAGGGTACAATTCCTCCTGATTCCCTAGGAAGGGATTAGTCTACGCGGAACTGCTCAGCCCGTAGGGGGTTCTGACTTGTTTTAACGTTTGACTCATGATTTAGTTCCCACTTTTTACCCTCGTTTTAGTGTTAGAATGTAGTTCTAACATAGAAGCACCTGGTCGGGAAGCAGAAACCAACGCCACAGTAGATAGATTCTTGCTTTTGCTTTACTTTACGAGGATCCTGACGTGGGCTCTGCGTTTTTTAATATCGCTGTATTTCAGAGTGTCTCAAAATCAAGTTGGACAGCACTTTGCCTTCGTACTCACAGACATTGAAAGCAAACAGAGGTTTGGGTTCTGCAGACTCACATCGGGAGGCAAAATCTGCTTGTGCATCCTTAGGTGAGTATTTGTAGTTAAAAAAAAAAAGTTTGCACAGGAGACTGTCTTTTGTACTTCCTTATGCTCCTCTGCTTACATATAGGCTTATAATTTTTTTTCTTATTTGTTTTCTCTAAATCCAAGGAAGTCGAAAAGTAATTTTATTTACTTTCCACATACATTATCGAATAAGTTTAAAGATTCTACCAGTAACATTAGAATTCTTCCCGAAAGAGTTGGCTTTTTTAAGGATTAGTTTTTCTGTGTTTACTTTTGAAAACTTAAATATTAAGATAGGAGTTCAAATCCCATACGTTTCGCGTGTTAAATAGGAGACAAATAACTCAAATTAACATATGCTCTTTCCTGTCGCTGACCCAGCACTTAGATTTCTGAATCGCCGCTGAAAGGCTGCAAACTGGCGATTCTGGGCAGAAGCGTTTAAAGGGGTTTTACACGTTTTAGAAGCTGTTTCTAACCTTTTGCATTTTAGTGAAATCTCGCATAACATTCACGTCCTCATTCCTCCTGCTAACGGGAAGACTTGCTGACTTCGGCCTTGCGCTTCCCAGTAGCAGTGAGATGCTGGAACGCAGCAGTGGCTTTTAGCTGTGTCCTGAGTCCGCCAGTTTGTCACCAAGTCCTGTCTGTCCCACTTCAATCCCTCGTGTCATCTGACTCGTTAGTTAAGAGGGTGCTTCCTGCTCGTATGCCCGAGATGTGAGTTGCTGGCCTTGGAGAAGGAAGGATGCTAAGGATTAGAAACCCAGCTTCCATAAAACGAGTCTGTGCTGTGATTGTAACATGGATGTCGGTCAAGCTCGATTCTCTGGAAACGTTCACAGGAAAAAAAAGTTTCAGAAGCAGTGTATCGCAGAGAAAACGGTGGTGTAGAACTGACGTCTACACTGTCCATTCGCTGTTAGCTACGTTCGTATCGCTCTGGAGGGTTGAGCTGTACGTTTACTCAAAACATTTGTTGGAGTTGGAGACAGGTTTTCAATCTCTATGAAAAAATAAATGTTTACCTCTTTTATTAATACTAGGATAAAATAACGGAATGGATGTGCCTCCCTTCTGCCCTCAGACGCAGCTTTTTCATCTGGATAAATAATTGTATTTGAAGCACGCGTTTTATCCAGAAGAGAATTATGCTCCAAACTGTGGGTTGATCCTTCTCATTTGAAGCCGGTCGGCTGGGCAGTGGGGGAGACGGGCAGGGAGGGCTGCTTTTATTGTGTTTCATGCTGAAAGTTCAAAAGCTGGCGTTTAAAGAGAAGTCTAACCTTATGCACTCTGCTCAAGACAGCCTTGCACGCAGAGAAAGACCAAAGCAGGATGTGCTTTCGAATATTCCTTTATGAATGTTTAAGTGTTTTTATTAAAAAAAAAAAATCAAATTTACCAAAAAGTTTCAGGAATAGTAGAGTGAGCTCTTGTATACACATCACCTAGATCCACAATTGCTAGCATGCTTCCCTCTCTCCCTCCCTCCCCCTCAGCGTACACACACACACACACACACACACACACACACACACACACACAGTACTGGCTTCCTTCCAGTTCTGAGCTAGAACATTTGTGTATAAAGCTTTTTCTCCATTCCTGGATGACGTGATGATAAAGCTCGAAAGTAATTTATATTTACTTAGGAGTTCTAAGCTAGAAAATTTGCACACGATCCTACACAAACCAGGTGTTCTTTTCCTCCTGGATTTATGCTTTTTTTATAAGACTTAAAAGTACGTACATTGGATTTCTGTTCGTTTCGTTCACTTTTTAGAAGAAACGTGAGCATTTAGGTTGATTTCATATAAAAGTCGATATTTAATTTCGGATTTTCAGCCACTGTTGTATGCTTTAGCTGTTTCTAGGACACATCGATCCTAGTCGAACGAGATTTCAAAAAACATCCTAAGAGATGACTAGTTTAAACCTTGCCGTTGTTTATATTTAGAATTGCTTTCGTATGCTAGCAAAAATACAAGAAATAACTTTTTCCCCCTAATTTGATTAACATCGTTGTACGACTATAAAATTGTCACCAAGCGTTCAAAACGGAACACCCTAACAAGGAAGACAGAGTGATATTAGGGCCTTTGTAGTCCCCCGCACTCTGCCCCCCGGCCCCCGTTAACTCATACCACACTTGAAGCTCTCACACTCTTCCTTTGGGCAAATCCCCGAGAAGCAGAATGTTTCAATTTTACACATTTTGTGTCAATTTTCCAGACAGAAAAACAGCCCCTAGACATTAGGCACTTTGCTGTGGAAAGGCAGTTTCCTCCGTTTCATTTGATTATTCTAGGGGCTGGTTAGGTTCCTGCTGTTCGCTCGGACTGTTAGTGGTCACCTGACGGTTTGACAAAAAACGTTTCCTTTCCTTTATTTAACCTTTGACTTTTGAATGTAAAAGTTTGATCAGCTCTGTAGTGGAAACATAAGTGTGGGGGGAGTCTCAGAGGGACTCACAACTTTCTAGGTCCATCTGTCTTTTGCCGTATGTCTTTACGAAAAGTCGAGGAAATGATCTTAACGACTAACCTTTGAAGACTCTCTGGCCTTTCGTTTGAAAATAACGGGTCCTAATGTATTGTTTTATATTTATATGTTTACAAAACTATGAGAGTCACAGTTATTTTTTGGTAAAGAAATTACATTTTCAGTTTTATGAAATTCAAGTAAAGTGCCTCGTTCGGTCAACATAAAATGTTGAATACATTTCTTTGAACTTTATAGGATTTTCGCGTTTGGTTATAAGAAACAGATTTTGACTATCTTTGAGACTATAAAATTTAGTGAAAGATAATTTTGCTTATTGACAATCAGTTTGAGTTTATCTGTTAATTAAAAATTAATTACACTGAACATATAGCGTTTGAAAGTTATTTAAGCAAACACAAAAATAAAAACATGAGAATAGCATTTCTCACCCGAGGTGAGCTTATGTAATTTATAATCTATTTTTTGTGTGTGCGTGTTATTTTGAACACACATTTTTTTCTTTCAAGTTTGCAGTGGAATCTTGTGAAAGTATTTGAATTATTGGCTACTTTGTGTGCTCTGGACCATTTTTTTTTTTTTTTTTGGTCATATAAAAGGTAAGCAGGACTTCCTGTGGAGTAGTTGTGAATTAATTCTATTACCTACAGTGATCAGGTCGGGAACTCAAGCAAGATAAGCAGGTTAGGTGTCAGACAGTAGGAAGTTGGGGTGAGTCTGGTGATTCCAATAGCACATGCCACGTTCAAAGATAGAAAGCCATTACACAGCCCTAGCTAGCTATTTATTACAAAGTGAAAAATGTGTGACCGGTATTGCCAGTTCTTTTGATTTTTAAAAAACCCAAATTTTTAAGTGAATGATCTGAGATTTAGAAGTTGGCAGCAACGGTGTTGACCAGACAGAATATGTCCGTGGGCCGGATACAGCATGACGTAGCCGTCTGCCTCTCCGCTCTCTGTTCCGTTGATCGTTTGCAACAGGAAATGTCCCCGCATCCTCGACATGACCAGGGGAGCATGACCAGGTCACAGAGCAGTTCCAATTTGATGTCAGTGACGTTTTAAGTTTAAACATGGCATGGCATGATGAGTCCTCTCACAAAGGAGCGAGTTATCACCAAGAGGCGGCCCGTGTTCACAGAGACCACGTGTGTGTGACCAACTCAGTTCTCGGTGGTGCCAGGACTTCTGGATTCGAGCGGTGCCACCGTGGGAATTTGGAAGAGTCTGCCCCACTATCTCTCATGAATGAATTATATAGAGAGAAAAAGTGCCTAGAGAGTAGATAATGCCGTCTTCTTATTGGCTAAAATACCAGACGTAGGTCGTTGATAAACAGCTTTATGTTATTTTGGGAGGGATCTTGCACCATGTCGCAGGCCATTCCTTTGCAAAATTTTTATCCACAGTGATCAACACAGGAGCAGTACTAAAACCTACAGTTGCAAAGGATTACCTTTGCAGACGAAAGCATCAGATTCAACAGAAATTTGCCCACATGAACAAAATATAATCTAAAAGGCAGAAAGACAGTGCTTTGGACATTAATTAGTTAAACAAATGTGGGGAGATAGAATTTGCTTCGGCAGAAAGAAATTACAAGTAGGATGATGTAAGATTAAACCAGAACGAATTTCGTCACCATCGGTTCAGCTGCCTGAATGACGCCTGGCCATTGGACACGTTTATTCAAAGCCTGGATATTCTAGAAATAAGTGACTGCATTGGGGGCGGGGGGGCGCATCTGCCGCAGACCCTGGGCATATGTTGCTCAGTCATCTTGCTCCGTTCTAATCCCAAGCTTGTCATTTGGTAGCTTGGTGACTTCGGATAAGCTCTTTTACCTTAGTTTGGTCAAATGTACATCTCAGCATTATTATCAGCATTAAACGAGATGCCACGTGTAAAGTTCCTAGCACATTTTCACACGTAAAGTTGCTGCTTAAGAAGTTTTATTCCCCATCCTTCCAATTATTTTGACACGGAGAGTCTCCGATTCTCAGCTTCGACTCTCCACTCTCTCGACGGGCATAGAACTGGCGAGTAACGCCCACGGCCCGAATAGAAACAGCAAAGCGAGACAGAGCCTCAGAGACGGCCATGAAGAAACCCTCATGAGCGTAAACCGTGGTGTGATAGTCTTTTTAAAAAAAATAATGTCACATCAGCGGACGTCAGCATCTAACACGGCTCTAAACGTAATAGAATCGAATGTTGGATTTAATAATGAGACGATGATGCGGCAGCATATCCTGTGTAGAGCCTGGTACCAGCATGAAGTGCAGGGAGAGCTCGCATTCTTGCAGGTTATAAAAAACTCATAATGACACAGAAACCAAAATCCCTAGCACAAAGGAGAACCGTTTAATTTTGAAAAGTATTCTTCAACATTTTCAAAAGTAAGTGTTTAGCAGTTAATTAATTAGTAAATTTGTTTATTTTCAAAAACAAGTACCTAATCTGACAGATAAATTACACTTATCTGAATAAATTAGCTTTCGATGATGCTTTCATACCCTGTAACAGGACTAAGGAATTTTAGATACTGCCAACATAAAATAGAAGTGTGTAAGGAATAACCTTTATAATACAAGTTTGGATTCTGACTATGTCATGAAAACTAATAATAGATAGTATGTAAAGTGTTACTGTTAACAATAAAGAGAACACAGATATAGTTCTTTTCTGCCTTCCAGGATCAAGCTGTTGGAAATAGCATCAATTTGTTTATTTCATCATTGTGCTTTTTGGATCTAAATTATATATGTGTGTGTTTATATTTAAGTTATTATTATTTTTTTACAGTTACCTGCCATGGTTTGAAGTATATTACAAGCTTCTGAATACGCTAGCAGATTACTTGACTAAGGAACTGGTAAGCGATGTTTTTTCCATCATTTTTTTTATTGTGCTAAAATACACGTTACGTAAAACTCGCCATGTAAACCATATTTGCGCGCACAGTTCTGAGTCGGTAAGTACAGTCACATTGTTCTGCAGCCATCGACCCTCTTACCTCTAGACCTTTCTCATCTTCCCAAACTGAAACTGCACCCATCAAATAATAACCCGCCATTTTCCCTCCCCGAGTCCCGGACAACAGCCATTATCCTTTCTCTGGATGAGTTTGACTGTTCCTGGGAGGAACAGAATCATATGACGTTTGTCCTTCTGCGACTGGCTAATTTAGCTTCGCGTGTTTTCAAGGTTCATCCAATGTGTAGCATGCATCAGAATTTCCTGCCTTGTCAGCGATGACTGTATCCCACTGCGTGTACACACCACATTTCGCTCACCCGTTCACCAGCAGGTGGACACCTGGGTGGCTTCCACCTTTTGGCTACTGTGAACAATGCTGCTACTGACGTAGGCATAGAAATAGCTGGCTGCGTCCCCGCCTTCAGTTCTTTTGAGTATATACTCAGAAGTAGAATTGTTGAATAAGGTGATGATTCGATGTTTAGTCTTTCGTAGGATCATCAAGACGTCGCCTGGGAGTTGAATCATTTTACATTCCCACCAACGTCACCCAGGGTTTCATTTTCCCCGCATGCTCCCCAACTCTCATTATTTTCTGTTTTTGCTTTGTTTTGATAACAACCATCCCAATGGGTGCGAAGTGGTATATGATTGTGGTTTTGATTTGCATTTCCCTAATGATTAGTGATGTAGAGTCTTTCTGTGTGCTTGTCGGTTATTTGTATATCTTCTTTGATGAAATATCCATTCAAGTCCTTTGCCTGTTTTTTTAAATTGTGTTTTGTTGTGTTGAAGAAGAATTCTTTATATATTCAGGTACTAATCCCTTATCCAATGTACGATTTGCAAATATTTTCTCCTATTCGTGGGTTGTCTTTCTGCTTCGATGGTAGTGTTCTTTGATGCACAGAAGTTTTTAATGTTGAAGAAGTCCAGTTTATGTATTTTTTCTTTTATTGCTTGTGCTTTTAGTGTGATGTCAAAAATTAATTTCCAAATCCAATGTGATGAAGCCGTCCCATATGTTTTCTTCTAAGAATTTTAGAGTTTTAGCTCTCACATTTTCTTATGTCTTTATGCTTTTCTTTCTTCAAATTAAAACAAACAAAAACTGTAGTTTGCTTTTGAATTAATGAACTTCTCCGGGATGATAATTCGTAATTTTTCCCTTTAATCATTCTTTGATGTTTTAACAAGGACTAATTTACTAGAATATTAGCTATGCTATTTAATGTCATTTTACTCAAATTAAAGATTTTTTTTTTTTAATCTTTAATGATCGCATATTGTTGCTTTCAGTTTTTCCGAGTATATTTTCCATTCTCTGGTTATCTGCGTAAATTCTCATTTGATGATCCCTCGCTCTTGAGGTTGTACTTGTTTGGGTTGTCCTGACATTGTTTTTTCTTTGTTTTTAGCTATATCCTCAGTCTCTTTTTTTTGACCTGTTTTTCTCTACACCTAGAATTTTGGTGTTCTTGTGTTATATTTAGTTTTCTTCCCTCCTCTCTAGATACTGTTTCTAAGCATTTCATACGCTCTCTGAGCTGTAAGTGCCATCAGATCCTCATCTTCGAGAACGATCTTTCTCAAACCCGATTATGTCATTCTACTGAACCACCCTCTCGATAGCCCCCTTTTCTCCTTAGAATAAAATCTAAACTTGTGTGCAGCCTGACACGCAAGAAGCCTCGTGATCTGGCTTCCGATATTCTTTACTGGATAACCTGCTGCCACTCTCCTACGCATGATGTGCCACCCAATTATTCCGAGCTACTTCAGTTTCTCAGAACGTAACTCTACATAGTTGTCTTTCAAGATTACAGGTCACCCCCTCGTGATTACGGGTGGAACGCTCATCTTTTAAGATTCCATGTAAACATCTTTAAAAACAAACCGAAATTCAGCACAAATATTATTCCAGATACTTTTTATTAAGCAGAATTTAACCGTATAATTAATAAATTAAGACTTACTTTTCACTCTCCTAGTGAGCAACCTTCTAATTTGGCAATCAAATTTCATTATTATAATGTCATAGCAAGCTTTTCGTGTTTGTCAAAAGTCTAAGTGTTTGTGTGCACGCTTGTGTACATATTTCCCTCACTATAATTGAGGTGCTTCATTCTGTGAAGTGTTCATTAAAGAGTCATTTTACACTTGAACAATTTTATATTCAAGTTATATGTTCATTTTCCTAATAACTGGAAATAAAAGTATTTAGTTGTTTAAAGGAAAACTCAAAACCAGAATTCTATTTCATGATAATTTCTTGTTCTTTGCTTTTGTAAGTGTACATGTGGAACCAAACTTAATTGTATGAATTGTCCAAATTTTGAATACTTTTACCTTTAGAAACGCTTTCTGATAAATTAGTACTGGTGTACCTATTGTATGTTCCTGAGACCACCAGTCATACTGAAATATATAAAAGAAAATACGTTGAGCAAATCTATCTAGTTTTGATTTCCTGAGAAGAGGAAATAAGAAGACTACATTTGTGTTCCTTCTTATCAGGAACATCATTATAAGTATTCAGTATTATTAGATAACCAAAAATTAACCTGCGATTTTGTTATTTTTTCCTTTTCATTTTTAATCCAGTGCCACAGGTCATTGAGATTGATATTGAGATTTTATAATTTAAGCTGTCTTTATGTGATCTACATCGGGCAAGTGCAAAGGATTTTTAAAAGCTAGAATTTTACGAAATCCACGTAGCCATAGGAATTTTCTATGGACAGAGCATCCATGCCGTCCAGAATATTCTGTGGTATAGTTCGTTGTTTAAATGATCGAGAGATAAATTCTTTATAGTCTTTCTTTTTAGGTCATTCTAAAGAGAATTTCAAATAGGCAGTTTTGAGTGCTCACTTTTGCCAGCATTTATAGAGATTTGATAGTCAAGTTACAAGAGTAATTGTGAGAAGTCACGCGTCTCGTACCCAAATCCCTGAAAATTAGTGATTACCTTCCTTGAACGATCGCCTTTCCTTTGGTTTATTCTCCCAACTTGAACATTTTAAGAGAGAATAAAAATATCTATGTATATAAAAAGCCACCGTCAGATAATTATTACTGGATTTGTGTGTGTAATTCAGAAAAAGTGACTGTGTAACATCAAGGTACTTTGTTGTTATACGAATCCTGTGAAGTAGGCGTGTGATATATTTTATTTAATCCCTCTTATTGTGGGTTGAGTAGTGATTGGTAGCTCCTGAAAAAAATCTTGAGAATTACCTCTGTGTTGCATCTTAGTACAATAATCTCACTTCGACTGCATCTATTCCTTAAACATTAGGTTGGAGATTTTAAAATGAAAATGCAGGATGGAAGCTTTCGGTGATCCGGTGCAGAGCATAGTGCTGTTTTGACACAATACTATTGTTCTTCTTGGACTTAATTATTTAAATAATTTCTTTCCACGGCATCAGTGTGTTTTATGATAATTAAGTTTCGGCAAATGCCTATTTCTACTAAATATAAATATTGCTATTATTCTTTCTGGATAAAGAGATATGAATATCTTTTCTATATTTATTCGATGTAAATATTTCAATTTTAGGTATTCGAAACATTCCTGTGGAAAGTAGTTCTATAAAACACATCTGGAATGAAAAGGCACAGTGCCTGATTTTATCAAATAGTTTTAATCCGATTTGCTTAATACGGATTTCATTTATAAAATTTACTGTTTGTTTTTTTTTTTTTAATTCTTGTTTTTGTTCACTGTAGGAAAACGATTTGAATGTAACTCTCCAAACACTCTACAACCACCCGGTACCAAAGGCCAACACTCCCGTCAATTTGAGCGTGGTAAGTATTCCGTCAGTAATCGATGTTTCTCATTGAAGAGCACGTGCACCTCCAGGGAACTCTGCCAAGTCACCCGTGTCCCCAGGTAAACCTCCACGCAGAAGCCGACGTTACATAACACCGAGGATCATAACACCCAGCCTGTCTGACATGCTTTAACTCTCGTAATGTGATATGTTGGATGTGTACTTCGACAGTTGTTAATGCACAGATTTTTGTTGTTGTTGTTATACACTAAAAGTAACCAAATCTGTGAGAGTATTTTGATTGTGAGGAACAGTGATGTTCAGGCGAAATCTATCCATCGTAAGGAAATACACATATACACATAAGCACCTCCCCTCCCCGAAAAAAAAAAAAACCAAAAAAAATACCTCTCATAAAATGAGAACAGTACGTGATAAAAATTGAAAATATAGCATATAAAAATAACTAACTATATATGATAAAAATTCCGGGTGAAAACCTATTCTGCTTTCTGTATACTTTATACAGAAAGATAATGTCTCCTGGCATTATCACCAAACGTTGGAAACATGGTTGAAGTTGGTCAGAGCAGTCAATCCGCAGTGGTGCAGAGTGTTGACTACTGAAGCTTTAAATGGACTGTGCGTCTATTTCTAAAAACAAACTAGCATTTTGGAAGGTTTTGTAAAAGTTCAAAATTAATCACCACAAAATACGGATGTTTTCATTAATATTTTTCATTAATTTGGCATACCAAATCGAGTGTTAAACTTTATTTATATCGGTTTTGGTTCTTCCAGAATAATAGTAAACCATCCCAATAAGGAAGAAAAATATATAACGATGCAAGTGAAATTTAAAGAAAAAGTAACTTGAAATGTATATAATAAATCTTTTGCTTTTTTTTTTCTTCAAGATAAGGAAACCATTAGCCTTATTACGTTTTTTCTCTTGATAATAACATTCTCTGCTAAATTTTCCCCGCAATTTTGTTTAAGAATGGCGTTGGCTCGCAGTATTCTGTTCTCTGCGTTGCCCTGCCAGCATCCTAGTTCAGGTCCTCAGCGTTTCAAACTGCCCAGTCTTCTTCCAGTACTTTCTCCAGAAGGCTGTCAGGTTAAACTTCCTGAAACTGTAAAGTTCTCCGCTGAAAACCTTTACTAGCTCCGTTTTCTATAGAATTTGTCCAAGTTTTTGGCCAAGTTTTCAAGACCATCTACTTCTCAGCCTCGATTCAACTTCTTATTATTATTTTTTTGGTCTCACTTTTTCCCCTAAACCGGTTCTCTGCTGCGGTCCCACGGTTTTGTTCATCCCGAACGAATATCAGACTGACATACCTCCCTTTTTAAAAAATAGCCTCTTTGTAGACTAGCCGTCCTTAGTCTAGAACTAGCTCAGTTCCCACCTCTGTGAAACTTTCTCTCGTGTTCACAGTTTAAAATGTCCCTCATTCCTGTGACCTCTGCTCCTTTACGCCTGGATCCTCTCTTTGCACACAGCTGCAGCAGACACATGTTGTCATTTGGATCTTGGGGACAGGAAAGCTAAGGATAACCTGGAAATTTTTAACCCAAATACCGAAGTCATCTGCAGACAAGGTTGCGGGAATAATTGAGCTACTTACAGGGCGGACTATAGAGAGGACAGAGGAGAGGCCGAGGCCCAAATACGCTGTACGGAAGAAGGAAGCAGATTGAGCGAAAGAATCAGGGAAGAAACGGTTAAGAAGAAACTTAGATTTGTCAGTTATTGAAGCCAAACGAACACGAGGGTTACGGTGAGTGGGAATGAAGTAGAAAGGCCAAGGAAAAACGTCAGGGAGGACGAAGCAAAACTCCGAATGTTTCGAAAATAAGAATCTTTCTTCGAAAGAGTGGTATGTACAGGTGATTCTAACAGTGCCTTAAAGGGTTAAAGAGATACAGGTGCTAAGATAACAGAGCTATTGTAGGGTGTTAAGGAGAAGTCCAAGCATAATATTCTTTAAATTTGAGTATCATATTTGTTCAGGAATCCATGTGTTAACAAAAATACATTTCAAGAATACCGGATATCGAAACGCTTCCCATTTATCAATAATAACCATAAATCGAAGACTTTTAGGCCCCTTAATACCTACGACTAGAGTATTTCAACTCACGGTCATTTAGTATGTGAAGTTAGGCAAAGAGTAAATCTCCTTTTAAGATCCCTTTTCTCCACCGAAGAAGTCACGAGGGTCGATTTTTGAGAAAGTTGTCAGAGGAATTACATGAAATGATATATCTAGAGATACCATGGAAAGCGACTCCATGTTAGTTGTTAGTGAATCGAAGTTTTATTTTATATGGAGAAGATACTTTTATTGCAGTTGAAATAAGCTTGTTAAAGGAATTTGAGTGACTATGTTCTGTTTCTATGTATGAAGTTATATTTAACTTGTAAGCTTTTGAATCTGTATTCACTGCTATCTTTCATATTTATATTCTCAATATAATATCTGAAGCGTTGGTGAATTCAGTTGTCGATAAATATTGCCTTCACTTTGTGTAAAGTCCATTTTGTAATTTCATTACATTTTAAGGACAGATTACTAAAATAATGAGCCTGGAATTATGCTGTTAAGAGTGGCAAAGTTGGGATTAAAACACTTATCTTCAATTACTGGTGGAGGTTTTAGCTTTATGAATTAGGAATTTTGTTTCTCCTCAAGTGGAATGAAATTTATTTTGTTTGTTTGCAGAATTAGAATTAGAAAAAAATGTGACAAGCCTTGAGAAACCACTGTGATTTTCTTACAATTTCTTATTTCACGAATGTCCTGGCACATGGGTTTTTCAAGACTAGATGTTACAGCCAGTAGACTTATCACGGAGATTTTGCAAAAAGTCAATATCTACTATAAATGATTAGTTTGAAACTGTATTTCAAAATCTTTGAATACCCACAGCATCTGGTGCTCTCAGTCAGGAATGAAAATACTTTGAGCTTTTTCTAACCTAAAACTATCAGATCAACATTTAAAATAACATTCATAATTAATGTTATTCAAGTATTTTCAGTCAAGTATGTGGCTATGTGGGTTTGTCTCAAACACACAGCGAATTGTGGTGTAAACTTCCCCCGTGAAAGTAAAATATCCGTTTTTTCTCTCATGTGTTGTAAGAACCAAGAGATATTTATTGCCAGTGAACAAGTTTTGAAAGATCAGCCCTTCCTAGCATCGGTGAGTTAAAAGGGCGTTGGCTTCTAAAAATCACTGTTAAATTGGGAAAATAATCACTTTTTTCACTGTGTCTGTAAGACTCTCTCCAGTCCTTTGGGAAATAGCAAATTTGTCTCTTTTAAGAAAACTAATCATTGGGAGTGTATTTTCTGTTTATACTATTTTTTTAAAGCCTAGTTTTATTAAATACCGTGCTATTAAAAGCCCTTAAAATGAAGTCGCTAATAGAGACCAAATCTACTCCGCATAGTCTCCATTCTTAGCAGTGCTGACGGTGAAGTGCATGATGCTGCTGTCACTTTTTTTAGTCACTAGGTCTCCTGAGACCTTGTGATTTATCTCATATTGTTCTTGTACCCTGGAAAAATTACACGTTATGACTGTGTTAACCAGCCTTGTTCTGACTCGTTCAGCTATGTTTAATAGTGGCTCAAATGCAGTTTCTTTTCTAACCTTTTTAATTATAAGACAGTATTAAATTATGTCTTTGTGTGATTAAGGCAGTGAAATAATTTTGGAAATTAATATGAACAGAAAATAAAACAATTTTGGTGATGTGGCTGTGCTCTGATTCTGGGTGGTAATATTTGGGAGCATTATGAAAAGCGTGCTGGCATGCACAGTAAACTTTTTATGCCAATATCTCCAGGAACCTCTGTATTATCAGAATATCTGGGAATATTATCAGAGCTGATTAATATTGGTTTAGTGGGTGTATGAAGATCATATTTGAGAAGAGTAGTTACATTTTTAAGAAATTCTAAACAGTTATAAATCATGTTCTATTGCTGCTTTCTGAATGATACAGTGGCTGACGTGTCCGAGAGAAATTGCTTGTGACTTGCCGTAGAAAGTCAGGAATCCTAATAAATTTTGATATAATCTTGAGTAAGCAAGCCTCATTTTTCCAGTCTCAAACTGTTTTTTTTAAAATATAAATATCTATAAAAATAAATCTATACATTTATATATTTTTATGTATGTGTGTCCCTAGATAGATAGATAGACAGGCAGATTGCTGTAACATCCTTTTTTGTCTTAAAACTTTTTCTAGGACTTTAATTTCAATTGTGAAATGAAATATGTTTAACCACTTAATGCTTTGTCTGGAAGGGTTATTGTTACATCTCATATAAATCTGCCATCTCATTAAAAAAAAATCTCAAATTCGACAAATCCTGCGCATCCGCCCCCGGCATTTGCTAACACAGTCCCCATGTGCTGCTTCTCGTCTTCATCGCGCGTCTTGTGTGATGCCGTCACATCGATCCCCTTTCCTTACGTGACTTATTTCTGTCGCTCAGCACTCCTGCTTCATCGCCCCGGATGTGTCCGGACTCCCAACAATACCAGAGAGTGTAAGTTTTCCGTTTGTCTGTTTTTTATTCGATTCCTACCATGAATTTTACTGACTTTTGCTCTCACCGTTTAAGGATCCCTGTATAGAGAACTAGAATACATCGTAACTATCTGTGTGTGTGCGAAGTAAGGAAGAAAGAATAATGGTATTATCTCTTTTTCTTGTTAATATATCTGCTGCTTTAGCCCTCCCGCACCCCCCTTAATATCTGGGTGTCGATAAGGAAAATTGTATGAGAAAAAAGTATTTCCATCACTTAAGGTGGTTCGGCAGGATCCTAGATACCAGGTCCCGAGCTCCCCTGGCTCAGGGAGAGGCGACACCTCAGGAGACGGCCCTGTTGGTGGGGGGTGAGTGCAGGGAGGGTGTCACGCAGTTCCTTTGGAGAACTGGCCATAGTTTTCTCAATTCCTGTATCTCTCTGCAAAGCCGAGGGGCCCTCTACTTGATTTCTGGATTCTAATTTAAGAAATACATGTTTTATAAGGCGTTAAGGATGCTCCAAGAAATCATAGGAATGGCTAAGTTTTGTATCTTATTTTAGTACTAATCGTAGCCATATTAGAAATATTTTCAGTGTTTTAGTAGTTATTACACATTCATATTCTGTAGAGAAGTGTACGTGGGTTAGCGGAAGTGACAAATTTGTGAAAAGGAGATATTCCCTTACGTAATTTTTCCCCTCTTCCCTTGGAAAGATAAAATGAATCAGTAGAAACAATTCAGTCAAAAGTGAAGGAAATGTCGACAGGGACAAAAATATTTCCAGGATTACTTATTATATTCCTCAGAACTCAACTACACTTCCAAAAAAATGTTTTCAGACGGACCGAGCGTTTGGTTTCCAGAAGCACGTGGGTTATGCGTGAACAGAGTCCAAGAAGACAGTTGTGCGTTTCTAACATCGAACCAAGACGGTCAATGGCGTTTCTAGTACAGCGGAGTCCAGATACCTCCTATGACAGGGCTGCACGAGGTCGCTCTTACTGTGCCCCTGGGGTCGACCATCAGAAAGCTCAGGTCACTTCGGAGCCCTGTGGTCTGGGGCCGCACGTGGTGGGCCAGGCGCCCCATCCCCGGGGACTGGCTGACCACGCCTAGACCTCGAGGACCAGGTCCCTTCACGTCAGAGTTTATAATGCAAAGTCAAAGTCACTCCCTCTCAGTCTGTCCTCTGTTTACCTGTCTCACACTTGCTACCAAACAGGTAACACCTTCCTTTAACGAAGCTCACATTTTTAAAAGGCCGTTTCTTCGATAGTTGTAAAGGACCACCGTAAAGCAGAATCACCACTAAGAATATACATGTTTACATCTTCATTAACATATTTTACTTCCAAAAAGTCCTGTTGAGGAAAAGAAAAACAAAAACAAACAAACAAACAAACACGCAAGGACATAAACATAGGCAGCGTTCTGTGTTGAGAAATCATTCCACACACATCTAGAAATCCTTTTTCTTTGAGATCGTAGAAGCGATATTCCTGTCGAATGCCATAAAAGTGTATGGCGAGCCGGACCGCAAGGCGAGGTGGGCTTCAGGTGGAGCAAACACAGAAGGGACCCCTCCCCAGCCAATGCACAGCGCTCGCTGATGGTTATGGCTTCGGCTTGCATGCCCTGCCACAATCGACAGTTTGTGACCTGGCAAAGGTTCTACCTCTCAGAAATTGAAGAAAGAATTGGAAATCTTAAAGTTTTCGCCTTGTAGGTCATCATCCACCTAGTACTACAGTTTATCATCGTATTTCATGCAGTCTCTTCGTTATTTCATTGCTTTCTGATGTGTTTGAGCACAGAAATTTTTTTTTAAAAAAAAGAGGATCTAGAAGTCAAAATTAATACAGCTTATCCCAATTTCGTTCTCGTGTGGGGGAAATTTAAAGTGCCAGGTCAAGGAATCAGATTAGACTAACACCAAATTTTATTCGGTTACTGTAGTATGAAGCGGGCCTGACGTGAGATATAAATAAGAGATTTTCCTTAATCAAGAACCCGAGCCCTGCTTCTAAGGCCCTCTCCTCCCTGGGAGCCTCGTGGTGTCAGACGACAACCTTGCCTGCTGGGTGATCGACACACAAAAAGACCCCGATGTATTTTCCGGAGCAGTTCGGGGTATATGAGAATCACCAGGAGTATTTGTTTAAAACTCAGATTCTCAAGGACGTACTCTGCAGATGGCAGTTCAGCAGGTCTAGTTTAGGGCCCAGGAAATGGGCTGCTTCTTCGACAGGTACTGGCAGGGAGGGCAGGAAGGATGCGATGGTCCCGTCCCCCTCGGAGAAACGCTTTCCCATAGGAAGGTTACCTTTCAGAGGACAGTCGAATGTTCTGTGCTTCACGTGGCAGCAGAATAACATTAAACGTAATGATTTTAATGACTACCATTTTTAATAATAACGTCCTTTGAACTTTTAAGACTTTTTGGTAGATGCGTAAAATGTTGTCCCGGGCGATCACCGAGAGCTGTCACTTACACCGTAAATCTTCCCTCGTACAGAGAAACCTTACAGAATATTTTGTGGCCGTGGACGTGAACAATATGCTGCATCTGTACGCCAGCATGCTGCACGAGAGACGCATCATCATCACCTCCAGCAAATTAAGTACCGTGAGTGCTTCACACTCCTTTTAAGTAGACCGTATTGAGCATTTCACAAAAAGACCTGCCAACCTCTGCAGGTTTAGAAATGGCCTATGTGTACTCAGAAGACAATGTCTCCGTTTCTGATGTATGGTTTTAATCTGCCTCTCGAAGTACAAAAGTCTGATTTATAGAAGGCCTTCTCAGATGCATTAAGTCAGGTTAATTATTTTTTCTTATCAGGAGACGAGAGTTTTTTTCTTTCTTTCTTTCTTTTTTCTTTTTAACTCTCCAGAGTTCATTTTAGTGCCTTCTACCGTATAAAGAATTCTTGAGAGCTATTATGGGATCTTTATTATTCACTTGTGGCTTTTTCCACTGGAGCGACTTGAAAGAAATCAAGGAGCCATGATAATAGCGGCTCCCCTAACCTGGTAATAGGCAGATTCATCTTTGTTGCCGAGTGGAGTTTGGGGGTAGATGCTATAGTGCTTCCGATTTGGAGGGTCTCTTCAGCCTGATAATAACTTAAAAGTCAAAGTCAAAGCTGTGGGTTTTTTTTTTTAATTATTATTATTAATCACAGGTTTTATTCACTCACTAAAATGTTCTAGGGGAAGGTCTTCATTGCCATGGCGAAGGCCGCGAGAAAGGTGTTTTCTTGGGTTGCAGAAAAACATTCACAAGTGTTTTGCTAGATTTCCTAAATTTTTTCTACTTGAAAATTTTTAATATTTTTGATTTACTTAAAATGTTCAAATATAAATTGAAGCATAGGTTAGAGTACTGGGTGAGATGCTTATTAAAAACCGTTATTTAATAGCGCATGAATTTGCTTTCTTAAAAATGTGGTTCGTTGGTAAAAATAAGATAATATATTTTATTTTTTGTTCCCGATGGTAGAAATAGAAACCTCACCCTACAAAGTTTGACAGTAGAAGGAGTTCCGGGATTTCCCTAAGACATCTACTTGGTATTCGATGATGAGGAAGGTGTTTTCGAGTGCTTAAATGGGCACCTTGAGGCCCAAGAACTCATCGGAGACCAGCGACGGGAACCTGGGTGTCCGGATTCCAATTTCGGGTTATTTCCATTGCTTTACGATAGAAAAAAAAAAATCGACATTTTTGTATTGCAATATTGACATGTCCCCCTCTCCATACGAGTGGGAATTATATTATTTTACACGTCAGAAAACACGCGGCAATCCTTTAAAGGACCGGGGAGAGGCACTGCAGAGCTGGCTGGTGGCCCCCGGCTGCCGGCACGGCCCCCCTCGCATTTTCTTAAAGCCGTTTCGAGAAGTTCCCCTGAATCCTTTGGTCCTTTCTATAAACTGGCTCTGCTGCAATTTTTAACTCACCATTGAAGCAAAACTATTCTTCTCTCTCCTCCCTCTTCTCTTTACCCTCGTCGGTTTCGTTCACTCTTCAGGGCGGTAGAACTGACACGAAACCTAAGTCAAGTTCACGTCCACGACCTTCTGACCCTTCTTGAGCGGGGGAAGCTGCTTTCCTTGAACCCATCTTGAAAAATTCATATATAGATGTGTATGTATCTGCTATAAATCCCACGCAAAGTAACGTGTAAGGGCAAAGACTAGTAAAATAGAAATAAACTCAACGGCCACACCACCCTGAACAAGCCCGATCCTGTCTGATCTCGGAAGCTAAGCAGGGTCCGGCCTGGTTAGTACTTGGATGGGAGACCCCCTAGGAAGACCAGGTGCTGTGGGCATAAAAAATAAAAACATAAGGGATTGTAAACTGACAAGGTCCTTGCCATCTGTGATGTCGACCAAGGGTTGCCTGGCCTAAAATATTAAAAAAATATATATATATAAAAACTAATTTGTAGAAAGACTTTAGTAAAACCTCTGAAGTATTCAAAAGAGGGCTAGTTAAGGTGTCGATGAACTGCCTGCTCCTCAGCTTTTTACATTCTTATATTATTTTATATGTCATAAATGCCAGAGATTGAGTTTTACCCATTTTTAAAAATCTATTGCCAAATTTTTAATTATCAGAAGAACTCACGTAAATTAAGATGCGTTCGCATTCATTATTTTATTGTAGATTTAGGAGTTTTGTTCGGGTCTACTCCTTGACCTTCATATTTTATGAGCACTGTGTTTGTCAACCTTACAGCTTGCTGGGAGTTTTCGCGGTGATGCTCTGGCAGAGAGTCCGCTTACTTGAAGGCTCATTTCTTCAAGTGCTCTTGGGCATTAAAATGGTAATTTATCATTATCGTTATAGAGATAAACTTTAAAATAAAAATAATGAGTTTTGAGATATGTTAGCAAGAATGCGAAGAGTCTTGTTATGTTTTCAAATTTTTAATGGGTCCCCCCCTCGTATCTTAGAGTGTGGTATTTTGTCAGGACCCACGATTGCATTTTTATGTGTTTGGAACCTTAAGCGGCTTTGCATTTATTCTGTCGATCAAGCACATGGAAGGACCCTGGTCATCTCGAAGGAGGACACTGAGTTTACCCTCGCTGTAGGCAGGCCCTCGATGTTCAAGCTCAAGTACCCCTCGGGTGGACAAGCAGATATCGTGTCAGTCTCAAGTCCTCAAAGCAAAGGAATAAATCATGATGTTACAAGAGTCTATCAGCTGACTTATTGCTGTTTTGAGACCAGAGGTAGGGAGGATTTCTGTTTAAAGTCATGTCATCGGTTCTCAAATCAGTCGGGCGTGAAGTCCTGTCACACGCCTCTATAATTGTACCTCACCAGACTTTCTCTAACTAGTCAGCTGGGGCTGTGCGTTTTGTCTCAAACACCCGGCTGGCCAGCATCTGACAGGAGCCTTCTCATCATCCTGTCACTAATATGTTAACTAGAGTGTGTCTCTGTGGCCGGTACGAGCAGGTGGAAGCGATGCCTCTCTTTAAAGCAGATGTCTAAACGCTAGTGACTGTCTTGGCCAACATTGAGTGGGTAACGCTCACCCTCGTAAAGTCTCTAAGCACATTAGTTACAGAGACCCGATTGTGTAAGGCGTGTTCCTTCTGGAATATTCAGAGCAAGCAATATGCTCCGAGTGCTGGAATCGTGTTAATAAACTGTAATTTCGTCCTTTGTTACAGTTGCCCCCCAGGCATTTAAGCATATGCTTTTCCGTCCTCCTCCCATTAACTGCAGCAAGGGCATCTGCGAAAAGAAATCGTGTGATCCCCGGAAAATCAGCTATTAAAATGCAGATTTTATAGGTTCGGTTAGAGCGAAGGGGAATTCGGAGGATTTTAACCTCTCCATCTGGATTTTGTGTATTCTTGAGTTGTTCTCTTAATGGTGCCACCTGTATCAGCATTGAATCCGAGACCTGGAGCCCAGAGCATCGTTCTGGAGATTGTGACCTGAACAGCTGGCGAGAGATCTGTGAAGTGCATTCGCCCCTCTGTAGTTTTAAAGCTGCTGCGGAGTGCTGCAGTTCGAGGTTGTTATCGAGACGGGAGGGAGAGAGACTCTAGAAATGATGTTTAGATTCTGAATTCCTCCCAAAGCCCATAGCAACCAATTATGTCAGCTGGAACCGTAGAGCATGATTCTCCTTAGCAGCAAGCGTGTCCTCCGACACGTATACTGCTGCTGTGACCGTCGTGTGTCCGTCCAGTGCTGAGTGAACGGGACCGGGGTGTGGAACTAGAACAGTCGAGGTCACCAGGTAGCACTTCGTTGGAGGAAATGCCTGAGACAGGGGCACTGGGGGTGTTTGGGCCTCCCAGCCCTCACGGTGATGAGAGCTGTGTGTTCATAGAAATGAACCCATATTTCTGCTTTAGGGTTTAGTCCATTGGTCTTCTCAAAGTAAATGATTGGCTTTTAATTTAAAAGATAACATTTCGATATAACCATTATCTAGGGGGGTCTGTTAAGTTATGATTCACTAGGTTCTATGAGCTTCGTCCCCACATCTGCTCTGATCCCCACAAAAACGACTCAGAAGATTTTGGTTTCCTGTCCTATTTTCTCTAGAGAATGACTTACTTTTGTGCTGTTAGCGATCGCCAGCATTAAATATAAGGAAAATTGTATGCCTCTTTAGTGTGCCTCTTTAGTGCCAGTACTATTGAGAGCAGTATGTTTTTTTTTTTTTTTTTAATGGACCTTTTTTACATATTTTTACACAGTACAATCTATTTTTTTTTCAGTCAGGCAAGTTTTCCTCTTCCGATGAGCCTTCCTGGGTTACATGGTGAAATGGAACTCATCGTGGATATCACACTCAACATTTCTCTCCAATCTCCTTATCCACACTACAGGGCTAATTTGGGGACGGGCCCCTCCCTCGCACCTGTCTCCCCACCCAAGTCCTGTAGCCCCTACATCTGAACTCCTCCTCCTCCGACCCCTGATCCCCATCCCAGCCGCCCATCGTCGTAGTTCAGGCACTTGTCACTTCCCACAAGGAACGTCATCAGATCGCGTATGCCGAATGCTAGCATCGTCTCCGTTTGCATAAAATGATGGTGATGGTCATGATGGCAAAAGTAATCATGGCCAAGAACTGGATAGCGCATGGCCACCCTCCTGAGCAGTTGCTTTCAGTGCATTTAGTCACCACAGGAAGGACAGCCATTATCCACTGCGGATGGATGACGATGAGATTTTGAGCCTTAGGACGGGTAAGTGGCTTAACCAGGTCCCTCTGACCCCGAAGCACCTGCTTTCAACACCTGTGCCTTTTACAGCGACCGTCTTACGAAACCGGACGCGTCTTCGCGCTCTCTCCGCCGGTACGGCGTCCCTGTCCCTCCCTCGTTCGTAGCCCCTCACGTGCTGTCCCCTTGTTGAATTCTTGCTCACACGTGTCTTCCGTCTGGCTGTGCCATCTTCTCATACTTGCTGCTCGTCGGATGTGCAGTCAGTGCTTTGACACCGAGAACGTCTCTCCGTGGTTACTCGTCGCCCACGGGACTCTGTCGTCTGGCACCACAAGCTGTCCATTACCTGGGCCCCAACTTTCCTTCCCGAATCCTCCCACAGTTTCTTCTCAGCTCAGGTGCGTAGACGATAAACTCCTCAGGTCTGGTCTTCTGAGATTCGGTCGCGACGTGACCTTTGCTCTGAGTGCTGACACTCTGTGCAGTTAGCCATATTCTACTAGAGAATTCTGATTTTTTTTTTTTTAAATCTATGCCAAAATCACAGTTCCTTGGGAAGAAAGTTATCACTGCGTCTTGAACTCTTTCCAGCTCTGGGAACTTCTGTTGCTGTTGCTCCTCGTTCGGCCTCCCCCGGAACTTGGTTTGGTGGCTTTTAGCCCTTACGTGGTCCTGACTCTGTGCAAAGTGTTCGTTTGCTCATTTATTGACTCATCCCTCATTTATGGAGCACCTTCTTCATGCCAGACAGTGCTCCCGAGGTCACACGATGAGCTCGCAGCTTTGGTATCTGTCTGGGTCCAATCAAGAGAGAGAAACAACACAGGAATTTGAATAAGGAAAGTTCAGTGTAAAGGACTTAAAACTGTAACATGGGACGGACGTACCTCAGGATGGCCTAGGATAAAGACAGCTAGGACAGTGACCATGGGAAGCAGATGAAGCTGGCTTTTAGAGACACTTCTAAGGAAATGTCTGTGGGTAGAGTCTGCTTGAAAATACGTAAGAGAGAGAACTATACAATGACTCACAAAAGACAGGTCTTCAGGGCTTGATGTCATTTACTACCAGTGAATTATAACTTTGTAAACGTGTGTGTGTACATTTGCACACATACATAGAGGTGCTTATACATATGCTTACATATATGTATACATTTATATATATTTGATATTCATGCTCACTATACATATATGTAAAGTATATATAAGGAAATATTATATACGATTTTAACATAGTATAGAATATCTATGTATATTCTTATTTAATTATACGTGCTTTAAAAATTATTAGAGTATTTCGCTCCACGTATTAAAGACTTAGAAGTGACTTTGTGATCACCTCGCAACTGTGATTGTCTTTTTCAGTCGTTAATGGATTGTGATCAGTTTTATTTTGTTCCTGATGAGAGATATTTTAAATTATGATTTTCAAAGAGGCCTAATAGCTAAAAACTAGTTTCAGCAAATTGGATTTTATTTATTAGTTATTCGGTAACCAAATACGGTAGTAGTGTGATTCTATCAATAATGTCTTCTAAAATTAGAGATTTGTGTTTTTTGATAACGACTACTCAGAAAAGTAAAAAAAAAAAAAAAAAGAATGTAAATAACTTCATAGAAACCATTTAATTTCTTTTACTCTGATATTTATTAACAATAAAATATTCGAGCAAGAATGCTCTCTACTGCCCTTTTTAATTTTCAAATGCAATGATTCTTTAATCGTACCGTTTATTGTCTACGTTAGGTAGTCTTCGAATAACTCACGTGAACACTCTAAGCCATCGTCACGTAGAATCCGGAGTTTAGATGTTTGTGACGAGGGTAGGTAGCCAGGTGTATTTGCACAATACCACAGTATTCGACTCCTTGATTCTGGTGGACGGGTGGGCCTTCTCTCCAAAAAGCAAAACCGCTATCGAATTGCCTTTGAGAGTGAGGCGTGAAAAGCAGTAAATGTAGTAACGGGCGAGGTCACGTAGGGAGGACATGTGTTTGAAGGCAGTGAATGGCACGTACGTGTAACGGGACAGCTACAGAAATCCAGAGTCGAGGAGAGATGAGAATAATGGTGACATGTAGAGGGTAAGTAGAACGTAAGCTCCTTGGGGGTACAGATATTTTTCGTCGATTTTGTTCTTCTCTGTATCCCGAGCCCCGCCACGCGCCCGGCGCCCCACTTCATGACCGTGCGATCTTGGGCAACTGGGTTAGCTTGGCTTTAGTCTCCCCATCTGCAAAGCGAACGAAAGAATGAGAACGTGACGGGAGAAAGCGAGTAAGAAAATCAGAGGTGATTCGAACTTTCCGAAGGACGTAGGCGTGACGGGAAGAGGTTAGGACGAATTGTCAGTAACGAAGCAGCAGGATTTCCTATTCCGGTAGGAAGGAGAAGGAGAATGAACTATAAAATCATATTTTAGTATAAAAAGCATTAAAAAAGAAAAATGCACGACCAGACACAGTCTTTTTCCATTATATAAAATTGCTATTCCTTCAAACATTTCCTCTTAACCGTCACTTAATTTGAGTATTAGAATTTTGCTCAAATAAGAATATTTTATAGTTGGGATAACTTTATAGTTTTCAAAAACCCGGCTGCTACTGTTTTGGCCTAAACTTTTAAATGCGAATGTAGATTAAGTATGTTTAAACAGATGGTTTCCTTCTGCTTTTCATTAAATTTATTTTCATTCCGTGAAGAATTTATTAGATTCCCATTGGCAGCAATTTATTCTGTATACCTACAGTTATTTATAGTGCTTGATTTTCTGAATTAAATATCTATTTAGTTAAAAATCGAATGAAGTTGCTAATCTCTATTTCTTAGATTTTATGCATTAGTATATATTTTTGGCGACCCAGATCTGCCCCTCAATAATTCGCATCAAACTCCAGTTGAAGCGATAGGACTTTTACATAAAAATGAGCACAATCTGGCCAAGAGATAGACTAGACTAAATGGGAGCGATGACATGTCCACATGCCACTATGAGACCTTCGCTTGTAAAGCTATGTCACTTAGAATTGTGCTGTTTTTCATTGTAATTCTCACACTAGATGGACCCCAACACTGCAGTCTCCTTAGGCATCTGATCGTGTGTTTTTGCCCCTCAAAATCCATGTCTGGTTAGTTGCTTCCAACATCGCTTAGTTTCATTAGCTTTTATCAACTTCCTCTAGTAAATGAAGTTTCACTTTAAGAACAAGGAGTAACTGAGGTTTCATGTCACGGAGGGAGAAAGAACTTTGGTTCCCAACAAAATGTACCTGCGGGTGCAGAGAGAGGTGATCATTTGTCGAATTTTTATCAAGCATCTTATCTTTTTAACATTTTCTACCCGAATCCGTTCCCTCGGTCTGCGGAAGTCGCAGACTGAAACGGGAGGGAGGGGCTTCTGCCTCAGTTGGAAACCCCCCCTCGGATGTCTGACAGTTAACGAGTATTGGCAAAAGCAAATTCCTTATGGTTCCACCTAAATGCGACACTTCGGCTCTATTACTTTTAATAATTCGTTCTAGTTGCTAAGGTCAGAAGCTGGGGCGGAGGGTTAGTATGTTTACTTCCTCCCGTCACCCCGCCCATATCCAAAAAGTTGCCAAGCCCTGTAGAGCTACCTCCTTTCCTGATAGACCCTGATGAACAGAGGGGACCCTCTGCCCAGTGATGGCCATTGGCAGGAGTGTGTCACTCAGCTTATCCTCCTGAAATCATCCTCTCAGAGACCATCAGTTGATCAGATTATGCTGTGCCTTATTAACAAATAATTCACCACTTTAACGATGAACTAAGGGCATAGAGAAGTGTCCCTATGCAGCCAGCCATCCTCAATCTTTGTGGCACCAGGGACCGTGCTCCTATGAGCATCTAATGCCTGAGGATCTGAGGCGGAGCTGAGGCGGTGATGCTGGCGCTGGGGAGTGGCTGCAACACAGATGAAGCTTAGCTGGCTCACCCGCCACTCACCTCCTGCTCTGCGACCCGGTTCCTGACAGGCCACAGACGGGTACCGGTCCACGGCCCGGGGGTGGGGAACCCCTGCTGTGTAGCATTTACTAAAGTGCTTTGAGCTCTGGCTCCATCCACTAAAATAAGTCACCCTTGTGTTTGAGAAAGTATCGTCTTTATTTTTCTCAACAGTGACAGAAGGACACTCCTTTTTCTTAAGGTTTTAAATGAGCTGTTTTCAAAGTCATCCCTGTAGAGATGGAGACACTGAGCCGATCAGCTGCCTTTCAAAGCTGCACCTGTGCCTCCAGCCCATCCGTTTACTCCGAAGGGGTGGAAAGGGTTAACACGCTGTAAAGATGCCCCGTTTACAGCCAGGAGAACTGGACACGTGTCCCTCCAGTCCAGATATGTAAGATTAATAAATCCGTGGCCTGTAATTATTAAGTAGAAGTATTTGAATGCCTCCTAGTGGTATAGTGTATGTTCTAATTAAGAAATTTCAGAAATAATATTTATTGAGGGAATACTGTAGATAAACCGTCAAAGCTCATGAGTAGGAAGTGCTCAAACCTGTCAGAGATGCCGCTGTAACTGGAATCAAAGTACATCGTTTTCTATTCGTAATTGATTAAAAACCTAACAGGAAAATATATAATATACGTGATAATGACGAATATACTTTTAATCAGAATTTGTATGTTTTTGGCTCAGATTAGATTATTTTAATTGATTTTTTTTTATTTAGTGGAAGTTTTGCACTTAAATATAGACAGATGTTGCTGTTAAGATTGAATTGCTTCGTGTACATTTATTTTTATAAATTAATTTAATTCTCATGTATGTCCATTTCTTTATATAACAAAATAGAAATGATGGTTTATAGAAAGTCTGGTTCACATTCGGACAGTTTTACTTTGAAATTCTGATTTTCAAGTTGAGTAAAATGATTTTGTTAACGTTGAAATGAAGACTGTAGCCAAACTTTAAAACAATGAAGAATGCTGATTTAATTATTGCTTTAAACACTGCAGGGCGACCTTACACTTCCAGCAGTATATTTGAAAACGAACCGAAAGCCACGTGGAAAGAATTCTGATGAGGCTCAGAGGAGGGAGGGGCAGACAAGTGATGCTATCCCTTTGTGAAGCATTAAAAATATTCAATTAACCGCTTGCCAAAACAAAAACAATTAAAATGGCAATTACCTTTAAAATGGCGACGATATCATTGCAGCTGTTGTGATGTAAAGCTGGGAACCAAAATGTTAATCTGAAATGAACAGCCTAAATCTGGAATTATGATATACTTGGCTTCCCGTCGTACAGCTGTCAAGCTTGGGCAGCTCGCTGGTCGATAGTGACATTCTCTGTGTCAGTGAGCAGAGTCTCTGGGTACTGTGACCCGCAGTTCACACGTTACAGAAGTTCCAACTGTCGAACGTTCAAGTCCCCTGGTATCGCCGCCCTCCCCGGCGCGCTGACTGGCTCATGTTTCGTTCTCGGGCAATTTGCCCTGATCATATCCCCAGGAGCTTTCGGCCCCGCCCCGCCCCGCCCCGCCCCTTCCCACGCCCGGGGATACTGCAATGTGGCGTAGTGAATCTGAAACAGGCGCTGGTAACCACTAAAGTATCATTTCCTACCGTGTCTTCAGCGACGCTCACCTCGTTTTTCCGTTTGGCTTTTATTTATGCTCCGAGCGTGGCCCCCGAACACGGTATTTTCAGGTCACTGTCTGGGTGACGGGCCCAAGAACCTGCTTTGGCGGTTTTCGCGGGTTTCAGAGGGGGCGGGGAGCAGCTCACCTGTTCCCCGAGGAACTGGTCAAGGCGATGTGATCGAGGCCACCGGATAAGTTGCTTTCTGATCATCATCGATCTTCGGTAGCTCGAAGGTGCCGCGTGGCGCGGTCGGCCGGCAGCTGCTCACCGCTGTCCTCTTTCCCGTTTCAGCTGACGGCCTGCGTGCACGGCTCGGTGGCCCTGCTGTACCCCATGTTCTGGCAGCACATCTACATCCCCGTGCTCCCGCCGCACCTGCTGGACTACTGCTGGTAAGCCGACCCCAGCTCCTCCCCTTCACGCTAGGCCAGGTGAGCCTGGCGGCTGCGTACCTGCAGCCTTAGAGGTCGCGGGTGTGGCAGGGCACCTCTGTGAAGGGCCCGGTCGTACTTTCCAGGTGTCGCAAAAGCATGTTGCCAGGCACACAGGTGCTTTAGCTCCCGAGAGTGTCCTCTGCAGTCATCGGAGAGTTAAACGCGTAAACAAACAAAGCCATAAACAAAGCCATCCCGGATGCACTGAGCACAGGTGTCCGGAAGTCACGGCGTCCGTTCGAGAAGCCGGTGGCCCCGGGTCGTCCCCATCGGGACAGGCTCCCGCCGCCCCTTCCCGCAGAAGCGCGCCGCACCCCAGGGACCAGCGGGGGTGCCTCTAGCACGGGGTCCCGGCCTTTCTGGTCTCTGTCAAAGTCTCGACCTCGATCCGCCTGAACAGCAGTGTGGACGGTGTCGGGGCGATTCTGAAACGCTCCTGGCTTCCAGTCAGCTCCCGGGGACCCGCCCGCCACACCCGGAGATACCGCCAGAGCCCGAAGAGTCTGTGTGCGGGGAGCAAGGCGGGGCGCAGGTGGGACCTGCATCACTTTACTGCCCTGTCGCCTTCTGCAGCCATAGCTTGTTCTCCAGAGATCCGATGAGGTTTTCTGTTCAGCCATGGAGGAGCACACACACACGTGCACACGCGCACACGCACGCGCACATGCAGGAGCACACATGCACACACGTGCACACAACGCACACATGTACACACATGCACGCATGCACACACACGTGCACACGTGCATACACCATACAGGAGCGCACACACACACATGCACACACACACATGCACACACTTGCACACACATGTGCACATGCACATGCAAACATGCACACATGTGCACGCGCGCACGCACATGGAATAGCTTTGACCGTAATGTGTTCATTTATATCACCGCCGACGTGATTAAGAGCGAAGCTCTTAGAATCCAAGTCTCGAACCTTCCTGTCGACGTGCTCACGGTTAGAACAATCCCGTCCGCACGCCCAGGCTTTCCGTTCAGCTTTTATGACCGGCCCCCTTGGGAACAACCAGTGGTGATGGCAACACACGCATTCGGCCGCAGGTCGATGGCACCGCGGGCCGTGAGCTTCCACCACGCGGTAGTATGAGTGTCAGCAGTGCCGTGACGTGGGCTCGGTGACCGCCACTGTCCCTCTGCCGTTGGAGCCCTGGAGCGGAGGCGGGCCTGCGGGCGACGAGGCGTGCGGGGTGACTGTGCTTGTGAAGGGCCACGCCACAAGCCGGCGGGACGGTGGCGTCTGCGATCATCCTGCGGGCCCTCGCGTTAGAGTGACGTTCTCTGCCCGCCACGCGGCGGAGCCGTCCGCGTCCACGAAGGCGGGAACTGCCGACTGTTCGCGGTGACATTCACACTGGGTCTCTGCGCATCGTGTCCAGTAATTAAAACTCATCGAAAACCTTTTTTTACGAAAGTATTTGAAAACATATTGACACATGGTTTTTAAAAATGCATGTCAAGAGCTAACACTTCTAATTACGAGGTTTAGAATTATATCGTATCATATATAATTTTAGTGGCATTTTAATTTTTCTGTTAAAATATTCTGACCTCTTGGGTGACATCCCTTTAAATTCAATTCTCTGTAACGATGACACGTTTAAGACTTTCTACAACACTGCCGTTTAGAAACAGTTCTATGACCAGACGGTTCTGCGCTAATTCTTTCCAGAGATTTCTGCCTGGTTCTCTGGCCCGGCCACCAGCTCCTTCTTTGTGCTGCTTCCGCTCTGACGACGGAAGCTGGTATTTTATTTCAGCTCCCGAAGTAGCCTTACAGTTTCTAACCTCTGCCGCAGCCTTCGGGACAAGCTCTGACAGCCTCCATGCCAGACGCGTCCCTGGCCCAGAGGGCACAGCAGTGATAATCAAACCCTCATGCCCGTGAGTCACAGAGACAGCTTTAGCCGCCATCGGAGGACTTGGCCAGGGGGATGGAATTGTTGTTATTATTATTATTTTTTTTAAATAGTCATCTAAGATCCTACCTCTCCTCCATTGTCAGAAAAGTCTATGGAGTAAACCATTTCCCTTTGTTTGCATCCTTGCAAATGATTCTAAAGTGACTCCTATCCACATGCAAAAGAGAGAAGAATATTAGAGCCATCCCTTCGTTCTCATGGTTTTGAATAAAGAAATTTTGAAATTCCACTTTGAAAACAGCACCGGGAAGTTTCCGTAGTGGTGCGCGTGTAGTCGCCAGCTCCTCGTGACTATGGGTGACTGTCACATCTCGATCCACTGATAGAGGCTTGCTCACCTGTTGGCTTGTCCACGCATAAATCCATCCATCCATTTGTACATCAAACGTTTAGTGAAACCCTTGTCGGCCAGGTATGTGATGTAATGAGTTAGTCTTTGTTTCTGCCTTTGTAGGATCCACAGACAAGAGGAAATTTACCCCCCCCACACACACACACACGTGCACACACACACACACGCGTGCAGAGCCCAGTAGAACTCCGGTACTATGGGGTTTGTCTAAGAGGCATATAGAAGAAGCGTGGAGGCAGCACGAGGAAGAAGCAGCCCACGGTGCCTGGTCGGACAGGGAAGGTTCCTGGGGCCAGGTGACACCGTCTGCGTTTTCCCCCTAGTATGACCAGTACGATGGGAAAATGGGGAGTTTCTGTTGAACGGTTTCAGTTATACAAGATGATTGTGTTTCAGAGATCTGTGGTACAACTTCGTGCCTGCAGTCAACGATGCCGTGTTGTAGGCTTAAACATTTGTTGAGGAAGCAGATCTCACGTTAGGCATTCTTACTGTCACAGCGGGGGAAAAATAAGTACTTAAATGTGGCAAATCCATGACGTTGCCAGACACTCTTAACCCCTCCTAGTGTTTAAACACTTAGATGGTGGTGTGACTCTGGTACCAGTAAAATTATAATCGCTCGCTACTTGTTCAAGAATGATCCATTTTCTTCTTAATTTAGGTTATATGTCTGCTACTTCTTTCCATGAAAGGAGAAGATGCAGCTACTAATGGAATAGTTTAAAAACAAATGCAGGAAATTAAATTGTTGAGACTACCCTAAGTTAATAGACTCCTGTGACAGTCAACCCCATGGGTGGTCTCTGTAAAAAACCTAAAAAGTAAAAAAAGGCTATTACATAGTAATTATTTTTGAATGAAGATTAATTGCTATCAAAAGAAGAAGCAATCATAATAGAACCTTCTGTATCCCATCCTTGCAAAATAATTTCATTGACAGAAAGATCTAGGACAGTTTTGCACATGGCTGATGAAACATCTGTGTTGCCACGGATTCCCTTCCTGACTTATTAACGCCCTAATCTAATTAGGAGATTTCAGCCAGGGCTGCAAAATTACTTCTCATTGATTCGGCTGATTAAATATTAGGCCGTACGCAGTCCAGTTTTCACGAGGAAGATCCAGCTATTTCATTAAATCGCCATTCTGCGGAGCACCGTAATTATTTTAGGAAATTACGCTCTGGATTACTAACGTTTGCAGTTCAAACATCTGCATATTTGGGGTTTTGTTAGAAATCAGTGAGATACGAACACGTAGAGATCCCCAATGATCCCACAGAAAAAGTTCCAGTTACTTCATCATTAGGTTCAGGCGGGGGAACTCATCGCTGAATTTTTATGCTAGTTTAACAATGTCTATAAATTTATTTATGTTTCAAGAGATAACTAGCTCTCATGAATCGTCATCTTAGATGTATCCCGTAGGACTTCGTACCTTCAGCTCTGATCTTTTGAAATCTGATCCACTCAGTGTTTTTCTAATATCTGTAAAATGGACGTAATATTTATTATTTTTAGAAGGCTTAAATATCTTGATGAATGCCCATTTTGTTAAAATGTGCCTTGAAATTTGAGATCTCGTGGGCTCTCTGTTTGATAAATCTCACAGGTAGGATACCCTAACCTGGGGTAGACCGGAACCTTGCACAGTAACTTTAATGATTTCATGCGACTTTCAACATGAGTTGGGCTTGACACATTTAAGATCTTGGGATCTGCCTGCCCGTTTTTGTGAAAGGTGCCTGAACCCGGTCCTGGGAGCCCAGAATAGTTAGTGACATATTTATTCTGTCTTTTGCTGAGTCCCAGAAGGAATTGTAGAGACGAGAACTTGAACCGGGGAAGTAAGCAGCCTTCCCTTGTCTCAGCGAAAGGGGAGCCGTCCTCACTGATTCCTCCCGCTCCCTTTCAAAAGCGGAAAAGCCCTGACAGCTCAAGGGCCTCAAGGACTATAAAGAGTCTCCACGTTCAGTCGAAGGAAGTTTCCAGAACATCGGGTCAGTTCCACATGGTCTGTTGCACTGAAAAAGAAAAGGAAGACACAAAGCTATGAAGGCAAAGACAGCGAGAATTAGAAGCTGGGAAAGACAATGTGATGGCCAAGCTCATGTGGAGTAAATTAAGGATTTTCACCGTTCGTGTGTGTGTGTGTGAGAGAGAATTCTGGATATTCATTACCGGTTGAAGATGTGGAACTGTTTCAGGTGACTTTGAAGACTGGCTCTGTCGAGGTGCCTGTTAAGTTTTAGCTATTCCTGGGTCTCGGTAGCAGAGTGGGCTCACAGAAGTTGGGACAGCTCCGTTCTAATAATGACAGTGACGATGGAAAATTGCGCAAATCCTTTGAGAAAGATTATCCGTTGTCATCAACAGAAAAGGTTCGCATTAAATATGATGCCAAGACGTCTGCAAAAGAAACGTCAAAATATTTTATTTTTAAAATAGCTGTTTATTTGCCTATCTTCTATCACCTTGGTAGACATCTGTCCATTCTCATCCTGTCTTGTTAAATAGCATTTTAATTTTGAAATGTCAGGTTGAATAATTTCCTTCTTAATGAGAACTGTTTTTGAAATGGCTAGCAAATCCGATTTTATACGTTACGAAAATTACTAACTGTCTATATTCTCTGCTGGAGCACAGGACCCGCAAGGGAAGAGATTCTGTGTATGTCATTTATTATGGAACCGAAGCCCCTAGACCAGGTCTTGGCACCTGACACGCTCTAGATATGTTTTGTTGGCTTAATTCATTTACCATCATCCTTACACTTATTTGAACATTTTTAATTTATTAAAATTATTCAATAAAAGTGAAAGCGAAATAAATATGAAGGTATAAAATGTAAATCAATGACAAGGCACACAAGCAGGAAGATAGCACAGAAATAGAATGACAGCAATGAGAGAGAGGCTTGCTTGTCTTTGGACCTCTAGTTCCCAAACGGTGCCCGGCACACAGTAGGTCTCCATAAATATTTGGTCCTGACTGACTCAAAAATTTGGGTCACACAGTAGGTATGAAATGATCGTATATTACGAAAATTGTAGAAATAAGAACCTAATTGAATAAAAAATGGCATGCAAAAGCAATGTGAATAAATTTGATGATTTTTTAGGATGTGTTTGATATGAAGTATGGGGGAAAGTTCCAACTCAGATTATGGTCTAGACCAGCGGTCCCCAACTTTTGTGACACCAGGGACCAGGGCTCCTATGAGCATCTAATGCCTGAGGATCCGAGGTGGAGCTGAGGCGGTGATGCTGGTGCTGGGGAGCAGCTGTGAATGCAGGTGACGCTTCGCTGGTTCACCTGCTGCTCACCTCCTGCTGTGTGACCCGTTCCTGACAGGCCACGGACTGGTGGACCCAGGGGTTGGGGACCCCTGGTCTAGACTCTAATATTCTAAGTTAAAAAAGCTATTTTAGGTAGTACATTGAATTATAAATTACTGTGATTTTTATATAAAGCAATCTTCATTTGAATCTATTAATGGCCTGAAGATTTAAATTTGAATTTTACATATAGAGTAATTTAAAATACCTATTATATGCTCTGTTAGTTACGACTGTGCATTTAATACATTTACCTTTTTAAGCATACTGAGTTACTTATATTGTCGCTTCCGTTTTAATGGACTACATGCATATATATTTTTTCATTTAGTGCCCCAATGCCATATGTGATTGGAATCCACTCCAGCCTGACAGAGGTGAGTCTCTCAGATGTGACGTAGTGATAAACTGATTCAGGAAAGTAACAGTTTAAACAGTTGTACTTTGAAAGAATATCAATTGACTAGTAGAAAGCAGTGACCGGTTTCATATTAGAGTGTACGCACAAAAAGATTTTCAGAAAGGTAATGTTGAAATAATTTTATTTTAATTCATATATTAAATGACGATCTTCAAAGACAAGAAACCCATGAAAATAGGTTACATTTGGTAAAAGTCATATGATAAGTTTTAAAGACTGAAAACTTTAGTCCTTGATAAATCTCTTTCTTTATGGTACTTGGGATCTTTTATATCTATTTCTTTTTCAGACTTGTATTTTGAAAGTCAGAATTTTTGTAATCATGAGTCATAAAGGGAAATGTTTTTATTTTACAAACTTCGTTTTGATCCATTTATCGGTGTGCTTTTTCAAAATGGGTTTTAAGACACTGATCGTGAACATTTGAATTAGAATATGGCTTGAAACATTTAACATTTTTTTCAGCCTTATTGGAGCTTTAGAGTGTACTGATCATTCTGGACTGTCGTCACCTCATTTCAAAATGAATTTTGTTCCTGGAGTCATCACTAAAGTAAAAAACCTTGAACTTTAAACACCTTGAACTTGAAATCAGTGCCATTTTCAGAGAGGACTTCTTAGAAGGTCAGCATGTAATAAAATAAACAAAAACTTGAACAAAACTAAAGACGTGGGTTTGTCGCCTGCCATCATTATGCTGGCTGATTTCAGTTTTAGTCAAACGGATTTCTTTTTTTTTGCCGGTTGTGCATTTTGGATTCTCACCCACTTTGTAACGAGCAGCCGAAATGAGTTAGAGTTGGTTTTCACGTTAGTTGCTGTCACTGCGTACGCCATCAGTCCTCACTGTGTTGATCAAGGGACATCCTGGTTGAGGATTTTGAAACCGAGGGTCACGTATGGAGAGTGTCCTGGTTTGTGGACCCTACATGTGCTCAGCTCTGGGTCTTTTTTCTTTTTGCAAAAATGCCAGGGCAATGTTTTTATTTGTTTAACCTTTAATAAAGAATACATTTTAATGAGTTTCTTTAGGAGGTTGAATTTGTTCTTAGCGTTGAAGTCTGGGTTGGATGACATTATGACTCTTATATTTTGTTATGTTTTCAAAAATGTGTTCTTACATGCCTAGATACTCACAGTGAAAGGACAAATTGTATAAAACATGAATGAATAGGTATTTAATTTGTTATTAGATTGTGGAATAGGAAACTGGCATTTATTCATCAGCAGTTGCACTTTCTGCAAAATCTAAGCATGGCACCACGCTTGGTTGGTATGGTTTCAGATTGATTTTGATATTAGCGCACGTGTCCTTCCTTATTTAATGTATCTAATATCTAATAGAATATGTAAATTTTACAATATACTTATTAATGCTGATGAAAAATATTTAAAGTTGTCGATTGTACCTGTTGTTATATTGTCTATATCAACTCTTGAAACAAATGATTTGACTTTCTCAAAATATTCTAGGGAGGGGTATATGTTTTAAACGTGCAATTAAATCGATCACGTTATTTCTTGGACACCTATAGAAGAAATGAGTGCTTTGTTTAAGGAGCGCGTTTAAGAATTATTTTCCCCTTAAAGTACTATCGCGGGGAAACAATCCGTTCTAAGCTTAAATTGGCTCCGTTCCTTCAAGGAGGTGTGTAGAGCGCGGTTAGTTTGGCTGGAATCTCTGTACCTTACAGACTCTGGAATTGTCCAACAGTCGTAAGTCAGCTTGAGTTTTCTAGTGAAGGAGAAAGTATACTAGAAACTTCTTTAACCTGGATGGATACCATTTTGTAACTTACTCCTTAATCTATTACCAGATGCTACACATCCGCAATTCCATCCCTATTATATCATTATTAGGTGGATTTTTTTTTCACTAAAATCTTGATCTTTATGCTTTTTTAAATATGAATGTTATTATAATTAAAATATAGATATATCCATTTACATATTTTAGATGTGAGAACAAACTGAGTAATTTTTTGTATTTTGTGTGACTCCAGTTACAACTAATTTTTTTTTTTTTTGGGAAGAGTCAAAATATTTTTTTATTCTCTTGGCGAAGAGAGTTTCAACACATTTTATCAGTTCACGAAGACTCCTAGATGTAATTATTCAAAGACATGAAATTATAACGTTCTTTTAAATCTTGCTTTTAATTATTTGTATGTGACCATGAGTAAAAGATGGCTAGAAATCTCTTTTTGAAATGTAAATTTGCTTCTAAATAAAGGAGAAATACATTTCGTTCCTCCTGGACACTAGACTTTTGGGACGAACTCAAAGCTAAGGCCATTACTTGATTGGGGATGAAGTAGTGGAAGCTAGAAGTGTGAGGGTCCTAGTTATTGTTTTAATAGACAAAGGATCCTAAATAAAATATCGACCCAATTTCATCAGATCACGTGATGGCTGCCACTGTGTCATTTCCTTGCATTCACGTGCATGAAGCGCATTCGCAGTCACACTGCACGGAAGGGTCCTCACGCGGAGCGTGTGAGGAAGGCTCACCACCTCTGGCACCTTCTTGTTGGACTTAGTAAGACTTCCAGACTTCGGACTAATATTACGTTCTTAGTTTTGAAGAAAAAGTAAATTATCTTTTCACATTTTCTTACTATTTCTTCATCTAAACAAGTTTATGAACTTTATGATAAATGGGGGTGGGATGGGAGAGAGAGAGAGACAGAGAGAGACAGAGACAGAGAGAGAGGAGGGGGGGGAGAGGAGGGAGGTACCATTTTATGCCATATGACTTTCTACTTATTTAAAAAAACATAGCTAAAGCCTGGTTTGGAGGGAAAATACAGGTAAAATATAGGTAAAGCCAAATTAAAAAAAAAGATTTAAATTATATAGTATTTTTTTCTCCTTTAAAAAATATAAAATTATTCTAATTTTAGAGAGGTCTCAGTATATTGATTTATTGAAATGAATACATTGTCCATTCTTGAGTAGCCCCTTGAACAAAATTTAATATTTAGCTGTATCACACCTTTTAAAACTAAGAGCAACACTGAAAAAAGTAAATATCTCCTATTAACACTGATTTTCTTTATCAGAGTTTATTGTTAGTGTCACTGCAAAATATTCTGGGGTCACAATAGCCATTATTCTAGGCTATTGAGATGAATTCATGTCATCCCTTAAAAAATACATCAGGTTTCTGGATTAACTTTACGGTCGGTTTCTGTTAAAAGGACAACTTAGAATAGAAAATGGAAATCAAAATTATGACACAGTTTTTGCACACAAATGAGATTAGTATAAATATATTTTTGCTTATAAAATAGATTATTTTTGTAGTTACGCTGTAATTTGTAGAAAATCACATATATGTATACACATGGAAAGACAAGGAAATTAGTTAATTTATAAATTTTTTTGCAATAGTGTCACTATTATAAGTGATTCTCTGTTAATTTCCTAGAAATGGCCGTGTTCTGAGTCTCCCTTTCGAATTATAATGTCTTTTACAGGGACATTCTGTTAGAATCGTGTGTCCCCCTGAGAATCCATTCTACAAAGATGTTATGGCTTTCTTAACACATACGAATCCCCTACTAAAAACCACCAGTTCCCTAGCAAATTTCTACCTGAGATGCAGAGATTTGAAATTCTAAATGAATCAGAGAAATTTTAGTCTTGACCAAGTGAGAACGAAAAATTGGTTTGGCCAAATTAAAATTTAGGGGATTTAAATAATAATTCTCAGAAATGGCTGTTTTTCTAGAATGTCGCTTTTAAAACTATTTCTCTGAAATTTAATTGATCTATAACTAGTTGACCTATAAATTATAGAATTCTGAGTTGATGGATACATTTCATTAATGAATGTCTTATTTGCATTAAAGAACACTATTTGCTATTATTTTAATAAGAGTAATAACATATGATTTAAGTATAATTATTATTTAGATAGGAAAAGTAAACAGTAAATATTTCCTTTCTTTAAAGATGAAATATTTGATGAAATTCTACCTCCCAATCATTCGTCCGTGTAGTGAGATAATTTGACTAAGCTGTCAAGTGAGACAAAGGGGTCAGATAGTTAATCTGATAGGCTATTCGACTTGATTTTTACACTGAAATTCATGTGATAAATATTACCAGCAATACACTTCATATTGCTGCCCTCGCTGTCATTTTTCAACTTTCAGTCCTCATCATAAACTTACACGAAATCGAGATGGAAATATAGAGAAAATATTGATTAGCTAAAAACTTCAGTCAGTTGGCCTTGCAACATGATGTGTGCCAAGCGCCTGTGTCATAGGATTGAAATTCGGCCAATAGATAAAAGGTAATGGATGTAAGTGTCTCAGTTGAGTGTAGCTGTGCCTATTGTGTAAGTCTGTGTCGTGATACCTCTTTGGTAGTTAAAGCATATTCAATCTCTCCAAACGCAATCAATACGTCCAGATGAACGGACACACATTCTGTTGTCAGCATTTTTACCCAATCCTTTTGAACGGTTTGTATACAAACTATTTTTCTCATAAGGCAAAGTCGTTTATATTCTTTCATAATGTAGGATTAGATTTTAGAAGGAAAATATACTAATCCGTTTATTCATAATTGTGTTTCTTAAACAGAGAGTGAAAAATAAATCCTTGGAGGATGTGGTTATGTTAAATGTTGACACAAACGCTTTAGAATCACCATTTAATGACTTGAACAACCTGCCGAGTGACGTGGTAAGTCGGAAGGACATTTTGTAGCAAACGTGTGTGCGTGTGGTGTGTGTGTATGTGTGTGTGTGTGTGTGTGTGTGCTTCCTGATCCTTGAATTGCAAGAGCTATTTTCCCCCACTTTTTAAAACTCTGAAATAAAGGGGTCGAGTGTGCACATGGGGAGTGGGAGGAATCGACAGAGATCCGCGTTGAATATTTTTGCCTTTTGGCAGCCCGGACGTTGAATGGGACACCGTCCTCCTTACTGTAAAAGCGGGATCGTAATTTAAAAGCCCGGTGCATTCATTAGGCAGAGGTTCCTTAAACGCGCGTCTCTTCATCTCATCTTAATCATTATATTACAAAGTAGGCATTTCTGTCTGCCTAGTGGCATGTCTTGCAAAAGAATGAGAGTTTTTGAAGGAAGGAGAAGAAGGGGGCCAATTATCGGCTCTGCTTCCCTGCCACCTGCCAGCGCGATTCCTTTTAATTAATGATCTGATGGCACTGGTCAATATAATAAGAAATGCTTGTACAGTTGGGGTCAGAAAATTCTGGCTTTGATCTCCCTCAACTTTCTGAAACATTTATTTGTTTTCTCTAAATTATTTCAGTTTTATTTTTAATCTTTTCTATCCTGCTGAGGGCCGCAAGAATGAAAACCTACACGGTTTGTCATTTGCTTTGGCAGAGCAAAGACTGCTTACTTAGAATTCTATTTGTAAATTAAACTGCAAACCCAGTTTGTCATAAAAGACATCTGATCCTTTTGAAATGACGAAAACTGTCTTTTGTCTGTAAAGGCTGATAAATTAAGTGCCAGCTCGCTCCCGGTCTTTGATCTCGCAGAGGGTTTGTGTGTGTGTGTGTGTGCATGTGTGTGTCTGCAGCTTGTAATAGGGTATATTCTGTATTTCATTTTAAGTAGTCTCCAAAAGTGTATTTTTTGGCCTTCGTATTCCTTAGAACGGGGCACAAATGCAGACCAGTATTGTTTCTGTATGTATTTCAATGGCTGTTTAAAAATATCTTTATAACATAGTCCTAAGCTGAAATAACTTTCCTTTAAAAAAATCTTTTTCTCGAGGATATTCACATTGGAGAATAAAAAAAATCAACTTCAGAATATATTTTTCTGTAATCTTGCAAGTACCTTGAAATCATTATTAGTGAGTTTGAAAAATTGAATTGAAAAATCTCAAACTCAAAAAATACAGTAATACTAACTTTGATTGTTTTATGGCTAGTAATAGGAAAAATATGATTTTAAAGTCAAACTCAAGTTATTTATGCCTATAAATAACCTATCATACTTGCTGACCTTGAAGCAAATTATATTGAACTACTTTATCTTACTATAGTAAAATGAATGTATGAACAAATCCAAGACCAGGCAAGTGAAGAATTATATTATCTTTTTAGCTCATTATAACTAGATTGCCTCATTATAAAAATTTTGCAGAAGCTGCTAGAAATGATTAGAGTTATTCATTTAGAAATCCATCAAAGTATCCTTCATTGAATAGAGAGATAATTATGAAAATAAAGTTTCAACTTTCAAGAGTATTTTCCTCATGTGCATGTATTTCCTACTATAATGCCCTAAGGAGAAAAGATTGTTTATTTTAAAAAAGAAGAAGAAAGAGGAAGAAAAAAGGGAAAGAAATCAGCTTTGTCGTGTGTCATATTAGAATTTTTATAGTCAGCTTCAACGATAGCTCATTCTTTCTTTGAGAAAATCTTTCATGGCAATTGTTTCGTTAGACGTTTCTTTTTTAATTAAAAAGTACTACTTCCCTGGTAGAATTAGTTTGATATTAACACATTTGTTTAAACAGATGAAGTTAAACACAATTCACAAAATGTAAAAGCCTAACTAAAATGACAGGAGGGACTACCTTATAAGCCACAAATAATTAGAAATGACTGAAATTCGAAAAGATGCTCATAAAAAGAGACACCGGTATAGATATAATGACATGTGTGCCTGAAATGGAGGGCCACAGACTTACGGACAGATTTGAAGAAGAATAAAATTGAAAGCTCCGAGGGGGACTGTTTACCAAGAATGGGATGCTTTAAGTTAGAGCCATATTCTTAAAAATACTTTAGGTGATTGTTAAACCATCTCTAACAAATTTAGTCCTATCATCGGTTTTCCGAAAGCTACCTCTTAGAATCCTGTAAGAAACAGGATAAAGTATCGAGACGTACTTTCTGTAATTACCAATGTTTTCAATGAGGCGCGTTAAAAACGCAAATGATCTTACCGAATTTTTTTTTTGTGGTTTGAATGAATGAAATACACTTGAAACCGGAAAAAATATCGCTATCGCTATTGTTCGATTATTTAATAAATTAACTGATATTTAAGCGAGGGCCTTTTAAAAGCACGCCGAGGCACTCAGATTATCCTGACAGGCTCTAGATGACTCTTGCTGGATCGGCTTGACCAGTGGACTTGGCTGTTCAAAGGTCAGCGGTCACAGTTGTCCTGCATTACTAGCCTTTTTTTTCCTGCGGACCCTCTGCTGTGTTGCATGCTGTAATCTTCTTAATGGCTTCATTCCAATATTCACACATAATATTTTAGATTTATTGACTGTTAGGAATAGTCCCATGCCAGCAGCAGTTCGGCTACTCCTAAAGTCTTTAAAATTGGAAAAATAAATCAGGGCAAAGCTCTCAGGAATCCTTTGTTTTCTTTAAGGGCGGGGAAAAAAACTCTCTTCCTGTCCCCTGACAAGAACACTTGTTTTTCGATTTCATCATTTCACTATAGATTTGGATCATTAAAAGAAAAAAAAGCACAGATTTTATTGGGAGTGATTTTAACGGTATCGATTATTACGTGGAATAACTTTGAAAAGCAGTAGATTCATTAAAATATACTCTCGTAGTTTTTTTCTAAGAACACGTTGTGATTCTATTTTTTATTGGCCATGCCAAATATAGATACCTTCGAATATATGTGGTTTGAAGTCTTTTGAAATAAAAAAAAGGTACATTTTAGGGCAATGCAATAATATCAATCGAAGTTAGTGTTATTGTGGTATGTTTTTAAGTGCGAGGAAAAAAAAAGAAACGGTTTGATTAAATATAACATCTGACATCTCAAAGAAGTTCATTTTAATTTAAGGAAAAAAAAATGCACTGAGACTCCCCATTCCAAATATATATAGATTTAGTTTCAATTACATACTAATTTAAAACGTTGTATTTCTAAGCTACTACTGCTCATGTTAATTTTTATCATCATTAACAGTGTTTAAAGTGATTTTGACAATTGCTACTCTTTCAAAAATAAATAGGGCAACCCACTTGTTGGAAAATTAAGCTAATTAGAATTATAATGAGATTAAGAAAACCTGTCTTCATGTGAACGTTAAGTTAAAACAATGGCAAACTAACTCTTACACACGAAAGCAGGTTCGAATTGGCATCTGCAAAAGTTACATGCATTAGAAGATGCAGGAACGTGAATTCTGACCTATGTTGCTTAAATAATTTTAACTTACTAGGTTATAAAAAGTAATATACTCTTAGTCAGACTAACGCACTCATCCTTCTTTTACATGAGGTGATGAAGGCACAGAAAATAGACTGCTAATAGCGTTTCTAGAGCTTTAATTTTTATAGGTTTTGATCCTCAGACTTTCGCCCCAAACGCTACAACACGGTCCCTCTCACATAAATGTGATATCCAGTGTAATGATAACTCTTTTAAGATTTCATATAGAAGCTCACTCTCCATTCTAATCTTGTTAAAGAAATATGACCTCTTTGATTTAAATTAGAGTTTTCTGAACTGTTTTAAACACTCGTTTTCATCTTGCAGATAATAATACTGGAAAATGCTTTTCTATTTTCTATTATGAGGGTGTGTAGAAAATATAGTACGTTTACGAGCTATTGTATAATTCACTCTAAACCAGGTTATGTTATGTATGGGATAGGTACTTTTGGTATCAGGCATATGTAATTACTAAAACGTTGACGAGACCTTATTTTAAAATGGAGTCATTTAAAATATCATGCATCTTGTGAGGTTTTCAATCTATTCCATGAAGGCATAGATTGTTTTTATTGTGATATGGAAAGAAAAGCCATAAATTGCTCTGAATTACCAAAAATCGTTAAAAGCCTAATGAAGGAGAGGGGGGAAAAAACCCCAAAACTCTAACTTTAAATAAAATTTTATACAGTTGCATTCAAGTGAGTTAATTCGGGAATAAATTTGGAGAAGAATTGGCTTTTTCAGAGAATTTTTTAAATTAGTTTAAAAAAAATTAAGTATGTAAACAAATTTAACTCCCAACTATGCAGATAGTCAATAGATAGATTTAATTCATTGGGTATTTAATCTAACATGAAGGTTTAATATGTTAAATCATCATAATGCATGTTATAAAGGGAAAAAAAAAAGGCCCCAGAGACTATTATATTAGTTCCAGGCTTGCCACAGCTCTGCTCTAATCCTTATTGTGTTTAACGGTAAATGGAGTCCTCAGAAATTTCTAGAGTGGCCAGGTTAGAAAGGTAACACAGTTTCCTCCAGGTTCTAGAGTAATCTGGAGAACACGTTTTTAGATGAATAGAGTAGACTTCAGGCGACAAACACCGCTTTCAGTCGGCCCCTGGGGAGAGGCGGTCAGAGAGGCAGTCATGCCTCCCTCGGCCTTCAGCTCTCAGAACTCGGCCACCTGGCCGTGCACCCCGCCGGCCACCAGCCTGGGTGCAGTGCTTTGTGACAATCAGGCATTCAGTAAGCGCCCGGCGAAGGGACATAGAATCGCATTTCTTTTATCGTTTGTAATAGAAGTTGCTTTTAAAGTCCCCGTGCAGAGTTACGTCCTAGAACATTTCATAAGAATATTTTCATCTGACTTTCAGAGTCATGAAAGGGAGAGACTTGGAAGCATGTTTAATATCTAGTTTTTTTTGGCCGTGAGTGCAACTTTTTATGTACATGGAGACCGCACCGTGGTGGCTGTCACTGTGTTTCTGCATGCTGCTTTGGGTGTCTGTGGAAACTCACCTTTCTTTTAAATAGTTATTTTCAGAGATGTGATTGTTTATAAAAGTTTTTGTTGTTGTTGTTCGCAAGTAAACTATAATAGATCGTACTATTTTCCCCACGATTTTCTTGGCGTGTATTCGTTAAATATAAACTTTAAATACAAAAGCAAAACAAAACCCAAAACCCCAAACCTTAAATAACTGGGCTTCCAGCCGTTAGAAAGATCTCTGTCCTTTTCTCTGAACTGAATAATCTGTTCATCTCATCGCAGTGACCCAGGCTTTAGCAATTTCCCCCTTTCTCTCTCTGTACTTTCGCTGTTTTAACGTTGATTTATAGTTTGTTACCCTTAGTGATTGTAAGTGCTCGTGAAGTCACGTGGCTCTCTCATCGCTCTTCATTTCCGACTAAATTACCTAGCCTTTCTGCTAATGCCTTTTTTTTTTTTCTGTATCATCTTGATAGCGTGCTTCTCTCTCTCCTTACTGCTATTATATATTATATAATATATAGACACATTTAATACATACGTATTTCAAAATATAAAGACCTTGCTGTTGGCTTTAACATTCTTTCCAGTTTATCTCGAGGCCACTAAGTTCTTGACTCCTCCACACTCAGGAGAGTGTCGTGTACGTGACGTTGTAAGCTCCACCTCGATAGCAGTCCTCAGATGTTGCTGACATCATGATGACTTGCTGAACTTTTAAATGGATTCTTCCTGGGCCCCATCATGGATATTTAGGTCCAGTAACTAGAGAAATTCATGTAGAAGTGTGCCTGGGACAGGTTCTTCGTTCACTCATTCGTTCATTCGACAAATATTTATTGAGCACCTACTATGTGCCAAACAAACAGGAAGACACGTGCTGCTCGCCCGGACTCACATTGCACCTGACTGAACCCAAGTCGCAAGGGATGCTGGGAAAGAGCTGGGTTTACCCGGCTCCAGCTGAAACTTGAGGATGTCTGTTACCAAAGGGGTGGAGGGTATGGCCCCCCCATCATCTCTGCTCTGTCCGCGGGAGTGAAAATAGCCATAGCCGCATCGATGTGCTGGTCTCAGCCGTCTACACACTCAGATGGGCCTCTTGTGGTCCAGCCGCCTGAACGTGGCAGAGCATCTGGGCGGAGCCGGCTAGAAGGATGAGCCTGAGCCGCCAGGCCACGTCGGGGGAGAGGACGGGGCGTGCGGGGCCTCTGCTGGGCGAGGGGCTGGGCAAAGTCAAGAACCGGGAAGGGGTCCTGGTCAGCTGTCGTGAGGGGAGCTGTGACAGGGCTGAGGTTCCGGGTGACGGCCTTTGCACCTGGCCGGAAGCTCACGGCGGGTTTTCAGCAAAGGAATAGCACGGTCCACTTTCATGTCTAATGACATCTCTTTGGGTTTCGGGGTCCTGAGATGACTGCGTGTGCCAAACGAAGCAGGGGGATCCGACGAGAGACCCTGTGCCGTCCTCTCGGGAGGAGGTGGCATTGGCCTGAACTCAGCGGCGGCTGGAACTTAGACGGAAGCGGGCAGACCTTAGGCAGCGAGCAGAGGCCCAAGCGACAGGGCTCGAGGATTGTCACAGGTGGGAGACGAGGAAGCGCGAAGGGGACCCACGTAATGCCTCCCAGAGCAACTGGCTGAACGTGTGTCACATGTACCCCGGGGGCGACGGCATGGTGATGGGTTTGTGGCGGGGCTCAGAGCGGTTTGGGTTGTCTGAAATTTTAAGTTGTCTCCGAAAGGAAAATAGTCGTAGATGGCACCGTATTCGTCAGGTTTTGATAGGTAATTAAACGCACAAAGAGACGGGGTCACGTGCTCCCCGCGAGGAGGGCATCTGCTTTTCATTTCGTAAATGTTAAAGGTGACTGTTTTAATCCTTAAACAGAAGCTCGTTAGGAAATTATATTAAGAGGGAAAGGTTCATTTTGTTTCCTAAAAACCTGCACGTTCGAAGGAGTGGAGAAGCGTGGGGACCGAATGTCGGATTCATACGGCACCGTGTTTCGTGGGAGAGAAAAAGATGTTGACTCTTTAACTTTTTTCTGAAGCAGAAGAATATTCGAAGCTTTAACTCTTCGGAATGTATGAAGTTTCTAGAGCACAGTTCATCTCAGAGCGTCAGAGGGGCGTTCGGGTTGTGAAGATTATCTAAATATTGTTTGCGAGCATTTATTTTTCCATTCTGTTCTTTACCCCGATGTCGCTCTCTGTGGTCCTTAAAAGTAAGATTAAAATTTCTGGGTACGGTGGTTCATTTGCTTTTCCTGAGGAGACGCATCTAAAAGTCCAGGAAGAGAAAAACGTGTCGTTTTTCTGAAAAGCTCAGCTCATTCACATGTTCTCCCTGGCTCGCCGTTGGTGTGATTACCTCCTCGCTCAGTGTGTGTGTGCACACGGCTTGCACAGTTTTAATTTATCCTCGTTGGCTGAGAGGGTCAAAGTGGAGAATTGGTGGAGATATTATTCATGTGGCAGTGAACTCCCACTGGGCTACACCCCAGGCCATCTCCTCTACCACCCGTGGCCACTTAGACCCCTGCGTGCTCGGCGTTTGAAAGGACTTTAAGCATTTCATAAGAGCAATCAAACGATGTTCATTTCCGAAATTATTTTCACCGGTTCGCTTTTGTTTTGTTCTACGACAAGAATTAGGCTTGGAAAATAATTACGGAGTGAAAAACGTGATCAATAAAATGTCAATTTTGAAGCAGTCTTTAGCCATTGGCAACTGAGAATAAAAAGAGAAAACAATTAATACTTTTTTAAATATCTCATAATAACACGGCGCCATCACAGCCACCTAACAGAGGTCCCAAACGCTTTCCTGAATTCAGTGTATACGTGAATATAAACCTCAGGACTGCAGGGGAAGGAAGCTCTATCCTTATTTCGTAACTGAACCTAGAAGTTTGGACATTGAAGCAGGAAATGCAGTTTTCCAGACCAAGTATTGAAAACAGTGCACAGGAGACATCATCGTTTTTATAGATAAAAACCGCTAAAAGCTAATTAGCACTGTGAAGGGCAGTGCTAACTGGTGATAACTTACCCCAGCCATCTCAAGTAAAGAAAGACAGCAAGGCCAACACGGTCGCCTGATATTAGAATAATGTCCTTATATCTCAAGCTGTCTTTGAAAAACAATTCCATTTTTTTCCCAGGCTTTTCTTTTCTTTTTTTTTTTTTACATTCTTTTGTGCATACAGAAACACTCAGCCGCCCTCTGGCCTCTGAAAAAACAGGGACAACCTCAGATCTAGTGACAGTCGGAGGCCACCTCAAGGAGGCCAGGAAAATTCCTTACACAGTTGTAAAGGTTGAAATAACATAGAAACAGGCAAAGGAAGATGTAACTGCCTTTCTTGCTAAACGGCGCTTTTAGTCCACAGACCCGTGTGAAATTAGATAATGTGCTCATGTAGGATAGCACTGTCCCCTGGCAATGTGACACGAGCCTCATATGCAATTTAAAATCTTTTAGGAGCCACGTTAAAAAGTAAAAAGAAATAGGCAAACTTAATTTTAATATTTTATTTAGTCCAGTATATCCCAAATATTGTTTCATCATGTAATCGAAATAAAAAATAATTAATAAGGTATTTTACCTTTTTATTTTTTTTTCGGTAATGAGTCTTCAAAATCCAGTGTATATTTTACGCGTACGGCGAATCTCAATTTGGCCTGGTGACATTTCAAGTGCTTGTGTGTCTAGTGGCTATTGTATTGAATAGCAAGTTCTAGAACGAGTAATTTCTTTTTCTTTCCTATTTTCCTTCCTGAAGGAGATCAGAAACCATCACTGAGTGAGTAATTTTGGAAGTGACAGCCACATATTTATGGCTTGGTTAGGAGGGGCTCGTGGCAGTGTGATTAATATCCCGGATAGCTCGAGCAACAGTTAAGCAATCGAGGACTTGGGGTGACACAGGCTCAGGAAGGCTTCGATTCACCACCGTTTTCTGAGCACGTGTGTTTTGATTGTCCCAAGAACCCCTGATTTGTGGAGAACCGAATTGTTAATTTCATGTTTTATAGAAAAATACAGTCTGAGGGATTTTCTTTCGTAAAGATAAAAGGCGTTGACATTTTTCAATGTGTTTTTTATTTTCTAGATAAAAATTGAAAAATAACCCAATCCTGTGCTTTTATAATACTTCGAAAGGCTGGAATCATGCTTCTTCCATGATGAGACTTTTTGTGGGGGCGGTAATTAAATACATACATGTACGCGTATTGATATTCGTTCCCATAGTTTTTCTTATAAGGCACTTAAAACAAACAAAAATAATATTATTTCAAACTTTAGAATAAAGGACGTTAAGTCAGAAGATTTGTTTTCGCATCCTTCAACCGTGTTTATTGTTCGAATGTGTGGGTTACCTATAAATGTGGATTTATCGAGTTCGATTTTAATCATAAAAACTTCCTCTGAAAATGAGTCCTGGTTTATGACTTTGTGGGCTAAATGAGTTAGGCTCTAAACTTTTATCTGAATCTGTAGAGCTTAGATATAAATTGAAAAGATCACAGCGACAGGAGGAAGAGGTAGACTGCGAAGCCTTTCTGCATAGTTGATGAGCGTTATAACTCAATAATTTTCTCAAAACTAGGGTTATAATTGGACCCAATGGGGGTCTCTTCCTTTGATCAGATCAGAGTAACTGTGACTTTACACTGGAAAATGTCACTCCTGTGAAGGTTTATCACCTGTAGAGCTGGTCTTTCCTCTGATGCTGTGTTCATTTCTCATTAGCATTATTCAAAGTTTAGTTGTTAATTAGGTTGACACTTCAATTGCAATCATCATCTGCAAGATTAGTCGGGATCACTTGCATAAAGAAATAAAAATATTCCTTCTTTGCACGTATATACACGCAAAGGAGAGACGACGTTATTTTGCTATTCGGTAGTTGCATGGGGCTAACCGCCCCGTGAAGGGGACAGTCCAACCAGAATTGGTCTCGTCAGTTTCTTTTCTTAAGACGACAGAAATTTTACACGACTCGACGTCGCATGTGTGGCATCGTTGAGGAACGTATGTGAGCGTCAATACTTCCTAAGTGTGCAGAGTGTGGTTTCTACATTACGTGCGAAAGGGGATGGTCCGTGAATGGGCTCAGAGCAACAGATCACATCGCTTCCCCCTTGAAAAACGGGAGCGTGTGACAGGGGTGCGATCACACCTACAAAATAGTCATCTAAGTAAGGGCCGTTCGTAAGTAATAGGCATTCTTCGAACTACACAGAACTCGAAATTAAAGGATGGCAATGTAAGAAAAATTATAACAAATTTAGGTGCCTTTTAAAATTACGCCAATTCCTAGATAATAAGTTCGTCTTTGATTTAAGCACGTTAATATTTTAATCTGATCGCTGGTTCATACGACGATGACATTGAACTCAAACCCAGCCTGTGGTGGTGGGAAAAACTGGATTTAAATCTCAGTTTTGCCAACTTATTGGCTATCTAGTGAGGGCGAATTGGTTCATATCTTTGAGCTCTTATTTTTTATTCATAAATAGTAATACGAATGCCTTTATTAGAAGGCCGCGAAGATTAAATGAGACGGTATGTAGCGTTGCTTAACTATTCGCAGTAGGTTCTCAATAACTTTAACTTCTCACCCCTCTTTTTATCTGATAATGGCGAAAACTGGTCAACAAGTGACTGGAAAATCGCCTATGCAAATGAAGCTTCCAAAAAATAAAATTAAATGGTAAGTGATCCTGGAGGACCTATGACAAACAGCCTCACGTGGCAGAAATGAGCGATACCCAACCGGCCACCTCTGAAAACAAGTAGACACATGCTGTAATTGCTAAAAATCTGCAGAAAAGTGGCTCACAAGCCGTTTACCGTAAAATAATTAAGCTTATTTATATCGAGAGGCCTTGGGGAAAAGAAAGAGAGCATAGAGCAATTTGCATCAGCGCGATTCTGTGGGCTCCCGATTCCGTGGGCTCCTGCTTTTGCTTCAATTAACAGAGCAGCAGGTGCTCTCTGCAGTTAAAAAGATAAGGCACCGAGGAGGAGGGCAGAGTTTGGGGTTGACCTGCAGACACTGCGGTCTGCCTGCTGATTGGATTCGTACCTCGCTGTACCAATTTCTGAGGTGTTAATTTAACTGTTCCTCTCTGTCATGCAGGTCTCGGCCCTGAAAAATAAGCTGAAGAAGCAGTCTACCGCCACGGGGGACGGAGTGGCCAGGGCCTTTGTCAGAGCCCAGGCTGCTCTGTTTGGCTCCTACAGAGATGCACTAAGATACAAACCCGTAAGCGTGCTCTTTTGCCACTATTTCAATTTGCTTTGTCGTCGTTCTTTGGAATGGGGCAAAAAAAACAAAAAACAAAACAAAACACACAAACAAAAAAAACATTTTAATATTGCACCTTAAAAAGGTATCATCGGGGTCTTGTCAAATCTAAAACAATATGCTTTAAAACATTATGTTCCATCTCTAATCTCTTGACTACTTGGTCAAAATGTCGTGATTGTTTATACACATAGAAAAAGGATCGTTTAGACACACAGATTACATCTGACAAAATTAAACCTGTGGATCAGTCCCATAACGGACCAGTGTCTCAAGGGCGATCCTTCGCCGAGCACTCAGCGTCCTGGTGGCCAGGCAGTCTGTGTCTGCCTTTACTTTTCCCCTAAACTTTGACCTCAATTCAGAGAATCCTGCCCGAGGCTCCAAATGTCCCGAGCTGCTCAGGCTTCCAAACCCGTTATCTATAAAGTTCTTTCTCCTTGGCAATGCGTTTATCTCTCCTGCTTTTCATGGCCATTCTCGTTCCTTCCTGATCCTTAAAGCTGCAGTTCACACCGACCCGTTCCACCTCTGAATAGATTATACTTATTTTCTTTAACACCTATCTTCTCCCTTTTTCATATATTATTTATTATAGCGATTATATTATTATTTTTACTGATATTCATGACAGTATTTGCTACTAAAACAATACCTGACCATCGAGGACCTGCTGGGTGCTGGGCGTTGATTCATCCTGTAGATAAGCTGTTTAATCTTGACAAGACTTTAGAATGTTACTCTTTTCATTTTGAAGAAGAGGAACTTAGAGAGTTTACATAACCTCGCTAAGGTTCCCCAGCTAATAAGTAATGGGACGAGCGCTGGATTCAGTTCTTTCCACGGTCCCACCCCTGCTCCCGTGTGGAGTGTGTGTCCTGTCTGGCCTCTGTTGTACCACACCCTCCTTGAGATAAGTTTGCCGACCTTCTATTTCTTCTAAATGAAGATGCCGGAAGGCATTCAATATACACAGGAGAAGACTGAACAAATGATACAGTCTCTTAGTAATTTTCTCAAAAGTAGAAGACGGTATAGGCTCTCGTGGTGTCTGTGTGAATCGGAGAAAGAAATTTGTCATCCGTGCTGCATGTTTCTATCTATGGTTTGGGGTACTTGGGGGTAACTGCCACTGATCAGACACCTTCTTCCTCCTCCTCCTCCTCCTCCTCCTCCTCCAGCCTTCATCCTGGGAAGCAAGGGGCCCTCAGGATATATGAATATTCATTTTCAAAATGCAAATAATATATGAGCTAAATAAGAGTAACTTATTTTATAAATTAAGCACCTAGAATGTCTGAGCGACCACTCTAAATATGTCGTTGTTTTTCTGATAGTACCTACCTAATTTATACCTTTTAAACGACACCCTCTCAAGCTAGACAAATAAATTGTTCCAGCTCTTTATTACAGAGAAAAATATAAAATTCCTCGAAGTGGTTGGAAAGTGATTTAAATACAATAATGGACGTGTTGCCTTTTGGGGGTTGCGAGCAGCAGCAAGTTAGCTACTTTTTTTAAGAGTTCAGAAATGTGAGATCAAGCTACCGCGCTAAATGACTTGAGGAACAGTGACAAGAGCTCAGGCTCACGGCAGATGGGGTTAAGTTCCGACCCTCCTTCTGTAACTGACTGGTTTTATTTCTTTGGGCAAATTAACTTCAGTGCTTTAGTTTCCTCGTGTGTTAAAAAGCATAAGGTAATATTTCTTGGGTTGTTTAGCGGATAATGTGCAAGTTGCATAAAACAGCGCTCGGCGTACAGTCAGCGCTCTACATATTAGCTATTATCATTAAAAACGACAGTTTGGAAGCAGTAAATTTGGTAAGGAAATCCTTTTAACGTAACTAAAACAAAGTGCCCTTCTCTGGTCTCCCAGAAGGAAAACACCATCATAAACGTTGAGTGTACTTTCCATCGTTGGGCTTTTTCAGATACGCGTGCTATTTTTAATACTCACGATTCCATCTAATGATATTAAATCTTTGGGAAGATTTAGTCTTGCTTCGAGGGAGTGAAATCGAGCGACCTTAAGAGCCCAAGGGGGTCTCTGATTAGGGAGCTGCAGCAGGGCTCACTTCGGCAGCACGTACACTAACTCTGAAATGATTCAGAGAAGGTTAGCGTGGGCCCTGCCCGAGGGTGACACGCAGATTCGTGAAGCGTGCCATCATTTTAGTGATGGCCAGAGCGAGGGAGGAGGTAGAAAAGGGTAAAGGGCTCAAATGTACGTGACAATAGGAGCTCTGACTTTGTGTGGTGAACACACAACGCAATATGCAGAGGACGTATTGTTGAATCGCACAGTTGAAGCCTATGTCATTTTATTAACCAGTGTCACCCCAATACGTTTAATAAAAAAAGAAAAACAGAAGCTCTGGCCAGGCTTGTCAGGAGCTGGGTAGTTCCGCTAGCCTGGGGTCCAGCTGTTACAGGCAAGGGTCTGTCTGTTCGACCCCCCGTTAGACCCGAGGACCTTGAAGTTGAGTCAGTGTCTTACTAATGCCTTCTCCGTGACTCTCTGTGGTTCTTTTGCACTGACTCTCCATCAAGACCGTGAAACTCTTTATTTCCGTCCAGGGCGAGCCCATCACCTTCTGCGAGGAGAGTTTTGTAAAGCATCGCTCAAGTCCGATGAAACAGTTCTTGGAAACGGCAGTTAACCTCCAACTTTTCAAGCAGGTAAGAGCGGGCTTCGGCGTTTCTTTCTGTAACAGTTGATGACAGGGATGACACGGAGACGCGGAACACATTTTCATCGCTATCACTTTGGGTCCAAACCCCGAGTCATATCTCTTCTAGAATTTCAGGAATTTTTTTCTGTCTCTTGTCACTCCAAAGCTATTTGCAGTATGGCACGCTAGAACTTTTGCGTAATAATAACTTTGCCACTGAAAAATTCCTCATCGAAAGTGCTAAGGTGATGGCCTCGCCGAGGAAGGGTGTTCTCGCACAGTGGAAAAGAAACATAAATGGTTTTATGTAGGGCGCCTTAGACTAAGGAGTTATTTTGGTATGGTAGAACGACATGGCGAATGAACGATGTGTTTTATGGGACTGTCCCAGTGTAATCCAGTTTATAAAAGTCATTCATATACGTGTAATTTTTTAAGCTTCGCAAGATGTTTCATAAATCGTAAATCGAAATTCAGAAAAAAATGCATGGTCATCTATACAGATGTCTCGATATTTGGCTCAGAAAATGTAATCGTCATTTTAAAAAGCGGTAGCTTAACGTTGGAATTCAGAATATGTCGAAGCCCTGGCATAGCAAGTCTCCTAATTCAGGCTTGTCTCGGTTTCTGTTTATGTAATTGAAATTAAGTTCTTAATACTTGCTTTTCTATTTCCACGTGACAATTTAGCTGTCAAGTTAGCTATATGCATTCAGTATTTAATGAAGAGCGACACTATATCACAAGCCATGCTCAGGGCCAGGTACATATATGAACAAAACTCAGTAATGCCTTTGAGAAGGTGACACTCTAATGGAAATCCCTTTGGATTGTCCGGAGGAAAGATACCAGGTACCTCGAAATAACCTTCGGATTTTGGAAGTAATTTAATCGGATGGTGACAAATCCAACCCAATTATTTATGTTCTGAGAAGGTTTTAAACAATAATCTGAGTTAGGGATTACTCCATGGGGGTCATAGCTGCCTTTCATTATGTGAAGATTTACCCTACGAAAAGGGTTAGATTTACCCTATACACACTCTTAAGGAGCAGACCCCGCTCCGACGGGTTTTGGAATCAGCGACATCTTGTGAATTTGCAAGGCTGGAGTGCATTGCTCTGAGATCTCCTTTGCTGCAGCGGGCTCTATCGGAGTTGTAATTGCCTCCAGGGTCGTAAGGAGGAACAAGCGACAGTTTCCATACACGCCGAGTGCAGTTCCGAGCTGCTCGTCCAACCGTGGTCCCCATGAGGACGTCGGTGGACGAGTGGAATTCGCTACGTTAAGTGATCATAGGAGAAAAATCATCAGGTCATCTCAACAGATGCAGAACGTTTTCATAAAGTTCATGAGGAAAACTAAAAAAAAAAAAGCATGAGTAAAGACATTTCCCACAGATATGATACTTAATATGAAAACACTGAAAATGTCCTTCTGAAAAAGGCACCTACCATTATGTAATTTAGCCAAAAAATAAATAAAAAATAAAAAATGAGAGTACAAAGGTTTAGAAAGGAAGAGACCAAACCGACATTATTTTTATTACTTTGATGATAGAGACATGTTTCTTAAGGCATAAAGGGACAAGCTTAATAAATTTGACTTAGTCGAAATGAACAACTTTTGGTCATCAAAAGACACCTTATTCACAATACCTATGAACTACCTAAGGATTTAGAATCTTGAATATAAAAGAACAAATAAACTTCTACATGTTTGTGAAAAACGTCCAATATAATGGTGCAAAAGACTTGACTAGGCACATGCAAACGAAGAAATCTGAATGGCTAATGAAGATATGCACGATGCTCGGTCTTATTTGAAATCACAGAACATCGAATGAAAAATAATGAAATATCTCCCCGCAAACACCAGATTGGCCCGATTTTTAAAATCTGAAAATCTCAAATTTCGGCAAAGGCATGGAGCGAGAGACTGAGTTTTAACTTTATGGGCATGTGAAAATGCACAAGTTGCTTAGAAAAACATTTTAGTGCTACCGTTTGAAGTTAATGGAAATTTCTTACGCCCTTTTAATTTCACTCTAAATTATGCACCAAAAAGCGTTTACCAAAATTGCTCATAAGAGCAAAATACTGGTAGTAATCCTGGCTATCCGTCAGCATTGAAACGAGTAGATTATTCTGTTCATATGATAGAACACCGTACTGCAGAGAAATGAATGAACCACAACAGAACCGAGCGTGAACGAATTAAACGGAAGAGAAACATCACTGAAGAATTAACACGATGTGTCCGTTTATTAATGTTCGACGGCAAGAAAAATGAAATAGTGTATTATTTAGAGAAACATTCACGTTTTAAAATCACGAAGACAAAGAAGGGATAAGCTACAGGGTTATGGCTGAGAGGGCGGGGCACACAGAGAGGCCCTTCTAGAGAAGGGAATGTTCTGGCAGTTTGCTTTATCATTATTGTTTAAATTATTCATTTAAGTTCTTATTTATTTGAGTACTGTGTGAAAACATATTTGTATTTGTAATGTTTCTAGATCAGCCAGTAATCGGCTGTGTTTTAGGTGTTGCCAGTTCACGTTCTAACCTCTCTCGGCCCCAGTGTCTGCCCCTCTGAGTTAGACCGAAAGGCTACCAAGGTCGAGATACCTGTCGGCTCTAGCATTCCATGATACCATGAGGTAAACACAGCTCAGACGGATGACCGCGGGCTGCCCTTGGATAAACTCCACTTCAGATAATGGACTTGGAAGGGATCCCAGGAACGGGCTCCTAAACCCACTGCTTCTCTCTTTCTCTGGCGGCTTCGCGAAGACTTAAGCCGTCACCTGAAGTCTGTTACCTGTACCCTGGGCGGAGGCTGGAGATTGCTCCGCGGCCACACACCTGTGCTGAGGTCTCGCTTTCGAGCCATGCACCGTGGTCGTGGAGGATGCTGCCGCCCGGCCGGGGGGAGGGGGACTGTCTCCTGTTTTCTCAACATTTCTGTAAGTCTGATGTTATTTCAAAATGAAAAGTTTGAACAGATGGCAAAAAAAAAAAAAAATACCAATAGAACATTGCTGTTAAGGCGTCCTCGTGTCTCCTTGCGAGAGGCTCTTTCTCGCCCCATCGTCACCCCGTGCCCCGTCGTCACCCCGTGCCCCACTGCTTCCGTGGATGGCCTCGTTGTGACAGGTGCAGGGAGGACAGGCGCCCGCTCTGTTCTCTTCCCCGTGCCTCGCGTGTGGTCTTACGGACTGGCATGTCGGCCACTAACGCTTCTACGACGCTCTTGCCTCTTTTGTCTGTGACGTGACATCCCAGCCTTGTTCCTCTGCTGCTTCGTCGCCTCATAGTTACGCCGCCTTCTTCCCAGCTGTCCCCTGCGTGTCGCTGTCCCCCGCTTCCTGCTCAGACCTCTGCTTCCCGCACTCACACCGTCCCGCGGGTTTGCTCAGGCGAGACCACAACCACGTTAAGTAGCTACATATGTGCCGAGCCCCTAGTACACCTTTAGCCTGGACCCGCGCAAGTGCACAGGTGTGTATAGAATGCACGCGTTCAGACGCGTGCACACACGTCACCCGCACGCGCCCTCCCGTGTCCCTTCTCTCGGGAGCCAGTGCCGCCCCGCCGCCCGAGCCGGGACCCTCCTGGCCTTCACGTTTTTCTGGTGTCATCGTGGCCGACCTCCCTCGCATCCGGTGTCTGCTTATTTCCTATGTTCTGTCAATTCGGCTTTCTGAATGTGACTTAGATTGATCTACTTTATTCTTTCCAGTTTCAGAGTCAGTGACTTACGTCGAGTGACTGGCCTTCTGTTCCTTCATTCGGTCCCTCTTTGAAGCCGTCCTTCGGTCTGTCTTACTTATGTATTGATTTTTAAATTATTATTTTTTTATTTTTCGATTACAATGGGGATACACTAGTATATTCGTTCCAGGTGTACAACACATGAGACGTTTACATAACTCAGGAAGTGACCACCCCGGTAAATCTAGCACCCATCTGACACCGATCTTCATTCTGTTTCGAGAGTGTTCTTTCTGTAAAGCAAATCTTGTATCTTTCCCGTGACGGTTAAGATGAAGTTCAGACCCCCAGCGTGGCGCATAGAACCCTTCGTCTCCGGGCTTCTAGGTCTAATTTTTTTCTCTAATATTCTCCAGTCCCCTTGCTCACAGCCCTTGGGAACGCTTTGCTATCAGCTGTCTGAAAACGGCTTTGTGTCTTTATGCTCCTGAACTGCGATGGTCATAGGTGCTTGTTACATAGAGAGGGAATGAATGACAGTAATTACGAATAAATAAAATAACGTTTATCGAATGCCGACTTACGCCGGGCTGTGTCCGAATGCTTTATCGGCTGTAGTTTAATCTTCACAATAACCGTGTCACGACACACTCTGTTACTGCCACGTTGCGCGTCGTAAGCCAGAATTACAGGGAGGTTACATAACCTCGCGGGAGGTGGCGCGGTGGCAGAACCAGGGCTTGGGTCCAGGGGGCCATTCCGTTTTCCTGTCGCTCCGGGAATAAATGAACGAATAAACAAACGCACGTTTCCCTTTTCCTTCTCATCGCCTCTCGTCTGCAGACTCTCTCTCAAAAATTCTTTCGGGCTCGGTTCAGACGTCCCTTGCCTAAGCTCTCGATCTTGCGGCTTCTGGGAGGTTCTCTCCCTTCCAGCATTTTGGATTTGCCCCAGATGACATCCGTGGGTTTGTTTGCCTCCTTCTTGGGTTGTAGGGTCTGAAAAGACCATGAACATCGTTAGAGCGTTTTTGCATCCTACTGTCTAATACATAAGAGGCATATTGTGAAATGAATGAAATCACACGAAATCTGGGGAGCGACTCCCTGTTACAAGCAATAGGCATGAAAACGTTTTGGCAATTTTGGCAGACGAAGAGCTCATAGCATTGAACGTAATGGGACTCATTTCGGGGTAATCTAAAAATGGTGGGAGTCAGGTGTTACTGTGTCTTCAACTGGCTGATGTCTGTGACTTTAAGCCTCGAGTCGCAGAATGGGGCATTGTGTGGAGGTGGAAATTCTGTGTGATGCTGAGTGCTCCGTATTTTGTGCTGTGACCCACTTTCTCCGACTTAATAGGATATTGGATAAAAGGAACGGGTGAAAAGCCAAATGTTTCCCTTTTTATGTTACCTAGAGATTTTAGAAGATTTTAGAAAGCTTTTAACATAAACAATAAATTCATATAAATTTCTACATCTCCCTATTAATCTTTTAAAAAGAAACACGATGGTTCTTTATTTCTGGCATGTCTTTCACAGCTAAGATCAACACATGCATTAGTGTTTCTTCAGAGTCGGCAGCTTGAGAGTTTTAGGGAACGTTTGGCGCATGGATGGATGGGAGACGGCAATTGTATCGAGCACAGATTTCCTAAGTTGAAACAGGAATAAAAATAAAACGTGACACAGGAAGCCACGGAGATTTCCTGGCGGAAGGGAGGAAGGTGCAAAGGGGAACAGCTTATCAGGACGAGGATGCAGTTTTTAAGCATCCTCGTTAAGTCACTTCAGGCAGCATCCTACACAGCGTTTCGCTAGGTGTGGTCTCCCAGGACCTGTTTCAGGGTTACCTAGGAAGTCGTCACAGACACGTGTTCCTGAGTCTCAACTTCAAAGCTTCCGATTCAGGAGGCCTGGATTAAAACCCAGGAATCTACGCTATTCATGAAATATCACAAAGCACATGCACACTGAAGTTTTAGAAACACCCATTTAAGCGTTTGTGATCCCCTTTCTCGTTCACAGTAAACTTGAGTGTCTGCCGTACACCGGGCGTGTTCCAGGTGCTGGGTACGTCGGAGGATAAAGCAGAAAAGAATTTCTGACTCCGTGAACCTTTCGTTCCTAGTGGGAGGGAGACAGGCGATAAATTAAATGAATTATGTAGCACGTTCAAAGATAAGCACTACGGGAAAGTAAATAGAACAGAGAAAGGGGGGTGACCAGGGGCAGAGGGGACTGCAACTGAAAATCGTGTGGTCAGTGTCAGCCTCGTGGAGAATGTGGCATCTGAGCGACTTCCTGTAGGGTGGTCCAACGTGGGAGACGATGCAGAGGGTGATCGCCGTGACGTCGGTGAGCAGGGCCAGTGGTTTGGAACTGGTCGGTGGGAGGCGTGATGAGTTCCGGTCCCGCGATGGCCCGGTTCTGAAGGCAGAGCCAGCGTGTGGTCTGACGGGTTTACTCGGCGTCCGAGAAAGGGGTCACAGATGACCCCGCAGTTCCTCATTGAGACGCCGGTGGGATGTGGTTGGCACGTTACCGAAGTGGGGAAGCCTGGGGCGGGAGGGACTTGAGTGGGAAGAGGAAGAGCTCAGTTCAGGATGTGCGGAGGTGGAGATGTCCGCTGCACGTCGGTGACGCAGAGGAGACTGTTCCGCGGCAGATGTCACGTTAGAGTCATCGGAATACGGGCAGCGTTGGAAGCCATTAGACTGGACAGCAAAGGACCGAGTCTAAATAGAAATGACAAGAGGTCCGGGGACTGGAAGATGGCAGAGGACAACAGCCAAGAGGCCAAGAGAGAGTGGGTGACCAGCGACTAGGGGGGAATTCAGGACAGGGAGCTGTCTTTGCAGCCACGTGGGGAATGAATACCGAAGAGGAAAGGGACCAGCGCCACCAAATGCTCACGGCAGTGAACTGAAAGGGGGACCTGGGCTGGACCCCAGGGCTCGCGATGTCGAGGGCACCGACGGCTCCTTCAAGTTCCACCGTAAAGAGGACACAGCTAGAGAAGCGAACGGGGTCCAGGGAGGGAATGACTGTTGGGACTTTCTCGTGGGGAAGGACACTGTCCAGGGTGAAGGAGGGGACCGTCGTAGGTCGGGCTTCTGAAAGGCGGCCACTCCCCGTGCGGCGGGGGACGAGGCAGAGCCTGTGGGAGGAGGGAGGTCCGTGCGATGCTTAGAGCGCGCAGAATTTTTCTTTTAATTGCTTTAGTTTTTTTTTGTTTTAATCGCTTTAGTTTTTTTTTGTTTTTTGTATTTCCCCCCGGTGAAATTAGGAAGCAAGATCATGAGCCGAGAGAGGATGGGGGAGGCGGGCGGACATGTAGGGAGAGAGAACACAGGAAATAGATGGGAGAACAGACTGGGGGAAACGGAACTGTCTGGCACCGTCCGGAGCACGTTGGAGACTGAAGATGGCGAAGGAAAAATGACAACCCTCGTCGCGGCTGGTCGCCTTGTCCCCGGACACCTGGCGCGCCGTGCGGGCCTGCTGAGTCCATGCCCGCTCCGGCCTCGCTGCGTTATGTACTGCGCCGGGGGGGGGTCCCTTCGCCCCAAAACCCTTGGCTTCCCTCCTCACTGCTCTCAAGTCTTAGGTCAAGGGTCACCTTCGTCGTGATCTGTACCCCGACCACACCGATTACAGCGGAAGGGTCCTCGCCCGCACTCCCCAACCTCCCTTACGCAATTCTGTTTTATTTTCCAACGCTCGTCACCTTCCCACATACTAAATAATTTATTGCATTTCTCATTTCGAGCTATTATTCTCCCCTCCCCCACTGGATGTTTAAGCATCACAAGAGCTTGGATTTTTCTTCGTTCTTTTGTTTTTGATTTTTGTATTTCATTCATCGCAAAAAGTCCCCGGCATGTAGTAGACATTCAACTAAATATTGGCTGAATAATTGGATTAATGAATTCTTCGGTCTGTTGGTCATGAAGTTCAACAGACTAAATTCTGGAGCAGATTACTTAGGATCTGTCCGTTGGTACATCTTGGAAGGCACCGTTGTCTTCCCGTTAATACTGTTCGGAATTATTAGTTCTAGTAATAAATCGTACCGAATGGGCGTCTTATACTCTTCAAAGTGTTTTCCTGTTTGTAATTCTGCCCTAGTCTCATTTAGTACACTTACCAGTCATACGATTATTTAACCTTTGAAATGGAATGAAAAGAATTTATTTCTATTCCTTCACATACTTAAGTCTCTTAACTTAAGCGTTAAACTGACCTACCTTATCCCCTCTTGTGATAGCAGTTTGTGTTTATACATAGCTGCTAACGGAACAGCTCACTTTTAGCAGATGTCCATAAATATCTGATGATTTATTATAACGATTTAGTGTAGTTTTCACTGACCTGCCGAGGTTTACTGAGCATTTGTAAGATGATGTATTTAAATCAGACTCATTTTTTTTTTTAGCCCACAGCGTTATTTAGAAAGGAAATTTTAAAGATCCGTAAGAAATTAATAACATTTTTAAAGTAATTTTTTACTGTATTCAAATTTTTTCTTTAAATTACTGAAGGTTTTTGATTCATTTGAAAACGTATTTTTCTCTAGCTCTCAAGACTAATTTTATTAGATTCGTTATCTTTGTGCCCAAGAAGGGTTTTCTTATGGAAAACAAACATATGCAATATGGTAATTTTTCCTCCAGGCTGGTAAAAAAAATTGGGATGTGCGGATGTGTTTGTTGTAACGAGATTGTCGTGTTGGCACGAAAAATAACGCTCCGTCTTCCTCCTCCCTCATTCACACCACCGACCCCCAGAATGGTCTCTTTGGAGGTTTTTAAAAGAATTGACTCTTTCTTTTAAAATGACGTGAGAATCTTGAAATTTAATTAGCATCCTCCTCAGAGTTTTGGTAGACTGGTCGCCATTAAATATTTATGTAACATATGTCTAGACCACTGAAGGGGCTGGAACGCTGATTCATAGCACAACTTGTTTGGGGTTTTTAGATTGAATGCCAGATGCACCGACGTGAAGAACCAGAGCTGGGAAACTGTGAAAAGCATACGGTTTTCATCTCTTAGAGGAAAAATAGATTCCAATTGATCTACTGGCTGTATATTCAAGTTAATCTGTGAAGCCAATCAGAACAGATTCTTTATGTTTTTTGTAAAGAAGGTTGCCATCAAGTATATTCTTTATATTTTATTGCATGTTTAAAATATTCATTTTCTATTTAATTGTATTTTAGAGATTGAGTAGTGAACATTCATGTTCGTCCAATAATTTTGCTGACTGAAGTACATTTAAAATAACAGGTAATTTCTTTAAATGGACTCAACTTCCTATTAAAATGGTTATTTGCAAGTAAAAACCTTCGAAAAACCTAGTGACATCAGTATCAAAGAGAGTAAGCAGGAAGTTTTGTCACTTAAAAAAGTTTCTGTTGTAACCTGACACACCATTTTAGGGTCATGTCAGAAGGATGAACAAGATCCAGTTCTTGCAATTATTGATGATTTAGAGGAAATAATATTATTGATCATGAGAATTATATCTCTTCTTATTTAAATCAATTTTATCTATAATTTGTAATAGAATTATGGAATCCATACTATGGAACTGCATCTATGAATTTTTTTGAGATTTTTGCATGTTTAGTTCCAAGTTTTAATTTTCACTTTGGGAATAAAAAGTAAAATATTAAGATTTATATAAAAAGCATCATCTTAAAGCGCTTTTCATTTCTTTTAAAAATCTACTTTCAACCTAATTTTAAGTTCTATCTGTAGCACTTCGATCGTTATTAACCGTGTTACTTGTCATTAGTTACAACACTGAACTAATTCTTTCAAAACTTAGGTCTTCCGGTTACCTAAAGATACACATTTACTAAATGATGTGGGCGGCTATTAATCAAGCAACAAGTCACAAGACATTATAAAGTCATAGCTTTTCCGACAGATAATATTTTTTCGTTCAAAACGATTTCTATGCAACGGTAGCTAAGAACGTTTGGTGTTACTTACTATGGAATGCTCCAGAGTTATTAGAGTGATACGTGACCATGAACCAAATCTATTTGAGAAGAAAAAGCTGTTATTGAGTCAAAAATAGAAAAAGGAGTTGAGAAAACTGTTGCCTTTAGCATTCCTCGCCATTAATTCTACTTCTCAGCTCCTTTCTGAGTGTCTGTATTTACGTGTGTATATATAGAATACGTGTGTGTTCATGAAATCCATCTTTTATTTTAAGAGCCAACATCGCCATTAAGTATGCACGCCGATAAGTGTCTGGCTGTCGCTGACGGAGTTGTTTGCAAAAGCAGTGATAACACGTGGCATTTAACCAAGTGATTAATTTCTATTGGCTCAAATCACTAGTTTGATGACAAAGCAGCTACTCATCCTTGAAAATGCACAATCAGTAAATAGTTTGGGGATTTATCTCTTTTTAGACTTGAACTGCTCCACTCAAGCTAAAATAGATGGATTATTTCCAGTAAACACAAAATTGAAAACCTTTTAAAAAGTCCTGTAGTCTTAATCTTTTAAAGCAAATTAAGTCCTTTAAAAGGATGTCTTCGTTTGTTCTAGTTGTCAGTAATATATTACTTTAAATTTATCATTGCGCTTCACTTCAATTTATTTTCAGAATGATACTTAGTCCATCAAATTCGATCACTTTAGTTTGATTTACAATGCCGTGTTGAAAATGTCTGCAAGTCAAATTTTGCAAGTATTTTAAACTGCTTTACTTAGAAATTAGCCATATATTACATAAGATGCCAACATTATGTTACTACTTTTTATCTAAAAATGAAATGAATAAATCTATACGTTATAATTATTTAACTCTAAAACCATGTAAAGTATGTGACCTTTAGCATAGTTTCAGTCTATGCGGTCTTTCAGCAAACATTCACTCACTGCAGACATTTTTCTAGGTATCGAAGATGCATACGTGAGAAAGGCAGCATCCTTCCTTCAGGGAGCTCAGAAATTAATAGAAAAGCTGATGATAATGGGGAAAAAATGGACTTATTATTTAACATTTAATCTGTGCCTACTATATAGGCACTTCCTATTATTTTAATTAACTCTCACAAAACCCCATCAGGTGTTTATCATTATTCCCATTTTACGGACAGAAAACAGAATCCCAGAGATGGCAGGTCGCCCGAGATCACCACACTAAGTGGCAGAGTCGTGATGCAGGCCTGTCCCACTGTAGACTCCATGCTCATTTTCATTTGTCCTGTTGGAAACTTGTGCATGCCAAGCATAACGAGGATACAAAAATGGGTAATCTACATTCCCTGCCCTCAGAGAGTTGTAATTTTTATGAGAGCAGCTCATACTCTTAAAAAAAAAAAAAAAAAGCCGCAATTATATCCTTTTAGGCTATGTCTGTTTAAACTTGTCTTACCACATTTTTGGGTCAGAACCATTCCGTGATAATGAAAAGGCGGTTAAACCACATTTTGAACAGGAATGTTGATTCATTCGCCATTCTTTCTTAATTTGGGTCCGTAAGAGCTTTCTGTCTCCAGGTCATACAACTGATGTAAGTTACTGCTATTAACTATTGTACGTTGCTGCCTGTGGGGTCCCGTCCCGTAAGGTTCCTCTCAACTGGTTTGTCCACTAACCATTTAGAGAACCAGGGCAGAGTGAGAATTTTTCAAAAGTCAGGCGACTTTATTTTATTTCAGCTAAATTTTAAATCTACAGGGTGGAAAAATTTGTGACCAGGATTCATTAATCCCGGGATGGAAATGAACATCTTGTGCTAACCCCCGAATCTTCGAGTCCGCCCTCCACACAGGTTTTAAATCTTTCCTGTGTCGCCCGCTGCCCCTCGTGAAGGGAGCCTTAAAGATGCGTCCCTTTCTCGTGACGGGGACACCTCGGGACACTCGGGATGTTTTTCATAATCCGAGAGAGACTGCAGATCAACAAAATAAAATAGCTCACTGGTCTCTACCTGGGCTTGGTCACAAGACAGTCACCAAGGGATAGTTTTCCAAATGCGGTGCCTGCAGCTCAGGATTCTGCTGTGCCGTGTGTGTGGGAACGGAGCGGGACAGGTGGAGCAGAAGATGGGGACACGCTCCAGGGGCTCGGCGTTTTGGGAGGGGTCTGTGGGCACCTTCGACAGCGGCCGTTTCCCGCTCCAGCCTCTTCTTTCAGAAAGCTGAAAAATAGTGTCACGAGAAACCTGACACCAGCCCCGGTGGCCGCGACCACACGTGGCCCACACGTGGCCCGTCACCGCGGCGCTGGTCCGTAGGCTGGTGCTCCTGCAGGAGCCAGGGAGCCGCACTTAGCTCCTCCTGAAATGCTTAGAATGACCTGGTGCTCTCGCATCCTTCTGGATGTAATAGTTTAGATGAGGGGTGTGTTGTTTGTTTGTTTGCTTGTTTGTTTGTTTGCATGAGGACAAAGTCAACCTCGCTAGTAGTAGAGTCCAACATTTCCCGGGCGCCGCAGCAGAGACTGTGCTAAGTGCATTTAATTTAAGGTGTGCAGCGACACCAGGAGGCAGACGCTGGCGACACGGGCCCGGTGGGGGAGGTCACAGCCCCTGGGCGCAAGGCCGGGCACGGAGCAAGCTGTCCTGGGTCCACTACTGCATTTCACGTTTCTCAAGGAAGTTAAGAGTCTGTGCTGTGAACATTTAGGACGTAACCGGTCAGCAGCTGGGTACTGAGCACCTGCTGTTTCCGCCGACTGAGAATTTTCTTGTCACGTGTATGTGTGGACACATTTGTGTGCAACTTATAGTCACATGAGTATCTTGGCTATCAGTAAAAATGTAATCCCATGAAAATGAACATATCCGACGCGTTCTGATTTCAGTTCATCGATGGCCGACTGGCAAAGCTGAACGCAGGAAGGGGCTTCTCTGATGTCTTCGAAGAAGAGATCACTTCCGGCGGCTTTTCTGGAGGTAAACCAATTCCAGTGTGACCTTCTGTTTTCCGAATGCCCATTAACTTGATCTCTGCACCTGCGTCTGCTGTAAGCTGCTCCATAAACAGCTTCTTTCTCCTAAACGTGCAATGTCTTAGATACATTTTTTCACCTTCTGAGAGCTATGGCATTAACTTACGTTGCCTGATATCGGTCGTCCAGGGCGTCAGGGGGTCTCCTGAGCTGGTCGTTGTTCGTTTGGATGCCTTCTTACTGTTATTACTGGACATAAATATCACAGAAATGCGATTAGTTTCTATCTTCCTGCCTCTCGTTCGGATTAATATTCTCTGCTAGAAAACAACTCGTGATGGCTGCTACCAGAACCGAGATTATAGTTGGAATAGTAGATTGTAACATAATCCAAAAAGAAAGGTTCGAAGGCCACAACTGCTTCCGTGTTTTTAAGAAAGTGTGTTTATTCTAGCGGTCTTCACTTTTTCTTTTTTGCTCTGTGGGCCAGTGCAGCCTTAGGAAAAGATGGTCTTACATCTGTCATTGTGAAAGGCACCCCCTTAAAATAATCGAAGGAATCATATTATTTCATATGTGCGAAGCATCCATCAGGCGGTACCCCGTTTTTATTTAATATAATTAACTTTAATATAATTAAACAATTCCATTGTTTCAAATGTAAATATTCATACAATGTTATAATTATCAAGGCAATTAGTGACATATCAATCGATATTTTGCACATCAGAATATAGTCCTAACTCTGGCAGAGGATTTCATTAGAGTCTTTGAATTGCCCTATTCATTCATTCATTCATTCATTCATTCACCTGGTATTTGCTGAGTATATATTATATAGAACAAGGCACTGTTCTAGATTAAGGGGTGAACTAAACAAACACAAAATGGTGTGTTCATTTTTACTTGGTACGGTAGTATTTTTTTCCACCTACCTGTAGGTTTAATTTGGAAAAAAAATTCTTTACTCCGTGTGAATAAACAGTTGCTAGAACTGAGAAATAAAACGTGTAAAGACAGCTACTACTAAGTGCTCATCTTCAGAGTTCCCCAAATTTAATTTTATTCCTAACTAAGATTTATTTTACACCATAAAAATATAAGACATTGAGGCAATTCATTCACTAAACGAGGTACAAATGAGCTGAGGTGGACGTCGTCTGAGGTGAGTGCAGCGTTTTGTTGGAAGCCCTCGGCTTGGAGAAAAACTTGGTCGACTCGACTCAGCGAGTAGGCTGAGTGTGGGGTCTTTCAGCTCCTTGCTTTCCTCAGCTCATGGGTAAAAATTTTAAATTTTAGTTTCAATGGAACTTTTGTGTGAAAATAAGGCTTTTTTGCTTTTTAACTCAGACAAGCAAAATATTGTCAGCTCATAGACAAATTGCTTGAGGCATCTACTTGGTATTTACATAACTGCTGTCTCATTATCTTTATGACCTGTGGGGTTAGTATCTTCTGCGGAATTGAAGATGACATCTCGTGACAGTAATGGAGGAGAACTATGATCCTTTCGTATAGTTAAACTCCACAGTCTTAACCGTTGGTTAAGATTAATTAACTATTGGTCCAGATTCCTCTGTAGCAGAGTAGAAGGTAGGCGGCTTTTCTGCTGGGAGGTGGGGTAGGGTCACTAAAAATTTCCCCTCTAGGTCTTATTGTCTGAAAAAAAAAAAGAATGTTGATCACCGGTTGGCATCTGACTTACAGACTGCTGCCTTTCAGGACAACTTAACACCAACCACTTCCGTTGTTTTTCCTCAAAATGAAAAAGGTTTTGAATTCTTATCTTAATGGGGGGGAAGGCAGTCATGACCCTAAAGGAAAGCAGAATTCAGCCAGTATTAATTTTAGTAGGTTTAGCAAAAAAGTACATTAAAAAATGTATCATGCCTGGCCGTCAGGTGTCATTTTTAAATTATTCTATTTTAGGTTAGTATCCTAGAGATATGTAGAGATCATTTGTAGAAGAAAATAAAGCAAAATTCATTATGATTTGAAACAAAAAGAAGAATAACCTAATAAAAGTTAATAACGATCTTGTAAGTGAGGATGTATATATACGGTTTCAAAATAGCTCCTAGAGGCCAGCCCCTAACATTTGTCACCCGGACCGCATTTGCAAGAAAGCAGAACGTGTCGAACCGTTTGTTCTTCTGAGAAGTAACCCGTTAAAAGAACTTTGTCGTTTCTTTCATAGTTACAGCGATAATTCTAATAACTCTTCACACTTACTGAATATCGATCGGTGTGGTAGAAGCTCTCATGAGAGCTCTACAAACACTATCTCATTTAATCCTCACAGCACCCCGAGAGAGACTTGGTTCACCTCATTTTCACGAGGGCAGTTACGTCAGTATTTCACTCAAGGTCACTCAGCTAACCTCTGGACTTAACGTACGGCTGCTTGGCCTCGAAGCTCTGGCTTCCGTAACCATGACACCTGGCTTTCTTAGGGTACGGGGTCTTCTTAATCAGAAGACTTTCAGGACACATTTGCAGTGCTCGAGCTGCTCTACTCTGATTGGATAAAAGTAAAACTCCTGTCTCTTTTGAGTGTCTGTCGAAGATTATTTTCCACACACAAAGGCCTCAGAAAGATCACTGTAGGAGAAATCGGCATTCGCTAAAATGAAAGAAAAAGTACGTTCCTCTAAGCAAAAATAATTAGGAAATTTCGGAAAAGCATCCACCATCGCCCCTTTCGATAACGTTGTCCCGGCAACTTGATTCCTACTGTATTAGTTGCTAATACACACGGTGATAATAAAATGAAGGGGACTCTGGTGGCCTTTAGGATTATAGTGGCTCTGATTCAGAATGGACCGTGCAGGACCGTCACACACAGGACGTGTAATTCACATTAGGTGAACACAAACACAGGTCTACAAAAATGCAGCTAAGCAACGTTGAGTAGTGAAGACCCCTTTTATTTTCCCCTAAATTTTTTATTTAAATCTGCTTCCTAGTATCTAAACTTTGAAAAGGAGAAGCATTTTCAGATTGGTGTTCTGGACGTGTGTGCTCGCTCTCCGGGAACAGCGTCTGTTTCTTCATTAGTTTTTTGATATAATCTCATCGGTTTTATATTTACTTAATTCTTTTTTTTTTTACTGACTTAAGGTAGCAAAGGAATCGGAAGCGGTGGTAGGTAATCGTCAGTTTCAGTGATATTCTTCTGGCCTCACCGAACCATTTAGAATAATCTACTTTTTTGGATAGGTAACTACAAATGACTGGAATTTAAACAAATACGTTTTAGCAGTCTTTGGACAGGTGAGAAAGATATTTTGTCCTGGGGTGTGAGAAAATCATTTGTCTGATTAACAAGACAATATGAAGAATTTCCCCAATAATGCTTATTATTCCCATAATCCGGTAGTTTAATAGAAGGACTCAGGGATTTTTTCTTTTTCTTTTTTGGCATTCGGATTCATTTTTAAGAAGAAAAAGAGCCTTTAAAAAAAAATGTTTTCAAAGAATAATGCGCTTGTCTCATAAATGTTGTAGAAATGAAAACCTTCAATTTTAAAAGCACTAAACTTAAAGAGACAGGTACCCCTTAATCATTTTTTGACAGGAGTCTACCTAAAGGGTACCACGTGTTTCCCGTCCCTCTTAAGCAGTTTATTTAGGGGCTTCCTGGTTGATCCTGCACTGCAAAGCTCCAGATTGCTAGTGGTGATTATCTGACTCAACTGTTTCTTCTCGAGGTATGGGCGTTGAGCAGCCCCTTTTCCTGTTACTTTGCAATTATACGGAAGAACTCTGTATATCACTTAAGGTTCATCACATTTTATTCAGCAGTCTGAAGAGGTAGAATTTCAGAGTGGAAGGACCAAGAATGAACCAAGAATTAAAATACCGAGATTTGCTATCTTTATGAACTTGGGCAAATAAGGGGTCACTTCAGAAACTCAGTGTCTTCATTCGGCAGGTTATTTATAATAATAACCATCACTTACAGTGTGTCCCTGATGTGACAGGGACTGTACCGGCCAGATTGAGGTCCGAGTCCCAAATCACACCGCTCACAGCATATGACGGGGCCTGAACTCAGATCCCCTGGACACCAAAGCCATTTCCTTCTCTCCGGACTGTGCTACCCATGACAATGCCTGCTTTGCCATTTTTTAAAGCAGAAAAAGTACAAGTCAGTGTAACATAGGTAAAAATATTTTGTGAGCTGTAAAGAGCAGAGTATGAGCTGAGTGTGATCTTATATGTCAGTCATACCCCAATAAACGGAAAAGGTGGAGGAGATGATCTGTTTTAGCGATTCTTGGTACCAAACAGTCTCTGAGTAGCTGTCGGGACTTTGTTTTTGAAGCATTTTAACCCACCAAGAAGGTAGATCAACTCTAAGCAAAGTCAGTTGATGGAAAACATAAGCTTAGATTAGTTGCGTGGCTCTATTTTTATTTGTCACCTTCTGATATAATCCGATTGACAAAATTACCGTGTGGGGAGATGAATGTACGGTTATTAGTTTCATGAGAGCTGGTTTTGCCAACATCCGCGCTTTCTAATAACCACGACGCTCTGTAGACTGAAAGCTGCATTCGCTTCACGTTTCCCTGGGCATCTTTCCAGTTTGGATTCGCAACTAGAGAAAATTTTCAAACTACAACTGCAGTTCAATTGCACTGAAATAAAAGTGGCTATCAATGGTCATTTTAACAACCGTAGAATAATCTTTTTTTTTTTTTTGTCCTCAGGGTTCTTTGCATTTCTAAATTCCATTCTGGTTTTTTATTTTCCTATTTACTCAAAATATCGTTTAGAAATTGCACAAAAGAGGTGAAACTTTTACAAAACAACATAGACAGAAAACGCTGAAAAATTAGATTAAGAGACATGGGAATTTTGGCTTGCACAAGAGAGGTTATATTTTCTGAAGATAATATTCAAACAAAAGGCGATGGACTACTTTAACATATTAGCTTCACATGTGAGCAGAGAAAGAGTGTGTATTTTTAAAAATGGTAATTACCGTGTCCCTAAGAATTAGAGCTATTTATTAATTCTTTTACATTGCAGATAAATAAAATTTGCTTACTAAAATCTTGGAAGTGCTAGTTCTTGAGGAATGTAGCTTTATGGCTTTGTCATCAAATATGCCTGACATCTTATTTTTATATATTCCAGGGAACCCGAGGTCATATCAACAGTGGGTGCACACAGTCAAGGTAATGATAACGCTTCGACGTTTCTTCTTTCATTCTAGATGAACTGTGTTTGGTGAAAGTATGTTTATTGGCGATATTTGAAATGTTCGTATATTTCCTTCCATTTAAAAATTTTTATGCTCGTAGTTTATCGATAGTCATAAATATAATTTTAAAATGGAAAGCCTTTGTCTGGAGATAAATGGCTTGTTTTGAAAAGCAAGGTTTCACTGTCACCTTGTGTTACATTCCAGAACAAGGAATTAGGTGGAATAGTAGGATTGGATGGGTATTTTTATCATTTCTGATAATGCGTTTTGGTAATATGATTTTTTAAATATCAAACTCTCTTCCACAAATTGAGACTTTATTGCCCAACATTAAATAGTTAATTAACAATTAAATGTATTCCTTTGTCATTAAGCTATATATATATATATATATATATATACCTATTACTGGTCATATTGCCCAAGTCTGCTTAAACTGCAAAGATGAAATGATTTTTTAAATGGTGATTACACCGACCTAAACAAAAACAGAGTAGAATGTTGGCATTTTGTGCGAAATTACAGTGGTATATAAAAGCCCGAAAACACTGAACATGAAATAATTTTCGTAGGTCTTTGTTTAACTTGCGAGAAAAGCTCTTTTTCTATTCTATTACCGATGCTTTGTTTTCAGGAAAATCTGGCCCCCAAATTTTGGAAATAAGTTTCTGTTTTTCGTTTGCAGAAAGGAGGCGCACTGTTCAACTCCGCAGTCACCAAAGCATCTCCCGCAGTACGGACAGCATATAAGTTCGTAAGTTTTCTTTTGATGTTTGAAACTTGTACTGATAAAATTTTACATTTTCCCAGTTGTTAGACATGTAAGTCTCGAGTATTTTTTATTTTCCTTTTAAAAAAGATTTTTAAAATTTAGAGTTAATATTGACCAAAGGAAATTCAAATATTAAAATGATATCATTGTATAGAGAGGATATTTTATTTCTATGATCTAACGACGGTCCCTCATTTTATTTCAAATCTACTAGCCACATTGTGCGCTCAGATCGAAATAGTCCATGAGGAAGTGCCATTTTTTAAGATTTGTTTCTTTCATCTGACACCATATCTGAAATTCTTACTGTATACTTGAGGCTCAGGTGGATTAAAAAATAAAACAAAACAAAACAAAAACCTCAGAAAACTATGACCTGTTGTCCTTCCACAAAGATGCTTTGACTCTCCGTATTTAAAATTCTTCATCGATTCTCCATGGCTTATAGCAGAACAACAGTAACAACAACAATAGCAACAGCAATAAATAAATAATTCACAAGATGAAATCTCTTTCCTGTGATAACAAAGACCCTCGAGACCTGGCTCCTCCTGTGTCGTGGTCCATCTTGGGGCATCTTTATCTCTAATATTAGGCCAGAAGCTTCTTGAGGGAGGAGCTGATGGGTTGGTATTCAAAAAAGTTCTTTTAAATTCAATAGGTTATATATATTCTATATTTCTGGAAAATATCCAGGGCGGTAGTTTCGATTGTATGAGAATCCGCCTTCAAAGGCTTTCTTTTAAAGGAACCGATGTGATTAAATTAATAAAAGAATAATATATGGTGATACAGTTAGAACTTATTTTCTTGACTTTCGATTTGGTATATGTGTAGCCACCATTTCTGTTCTAAAACATCTGTTTCAAAGATGACATTTTATAGAGAAGCTAATCTACAGAGTGGATTCAAAAATACACAGAAACAGACTCATAGATACAGAGGACAAACTGCTGGTCGCCAGACGGGAGAGGGAGGGGGAGCTGGGTAGAAAAGATGAAGGATTAAGAAGTACAAATTGCCAGTTACAGAACAGCCATGGGGATGTAAAGTACAGCATAGGGAGTGTGATCAACAGTATTGTAGTAACTATGTATGGTGTCAGATGGTACTAGACTTATCAGGGTGATCACATAGCAAGGTGTATAAATGTCTGATCGCTGTGTTGCACGCCTGAAACTAATATCATATTATATGTTAACCGTAATTGAAAAATAAATTAAAAAAAAAAACAGAAAAAAAATGAAATAATTTGATATATAAAAATAAAAAAAAATACAGCACCCAAATTCTGAACTATTTGAAGCCTCATCATAAAGCAGAAGAGGAGGAGGAGGCCATCTTGCCTCGGGAAGATCAGCCTTTGCTACCCAGAAAACCTCTCCGAGTAGATCACTATCTCACTATGATATTGGTGATTTATATACGTTTTTTGAAGAGATTTTAATTTTTCTCAATAAAATAGCACATAGCTGCCATATGAAAAACCAAATTGATGTTGAGCCTCATTTCTCACGTTCATTTAAGATTCGAAGAAAAGGTTCGTGGTCAGCAGCCCTTCGTTTTGTTCCTTGATTGAACACGCAAAGTCTTCCTTCAGGCTTAGAGAAGTTATGTTGTATTATTTTGCTAAATATGTGTTTTTCTTCTTAATTTCACTCATATCTTCCATAAAAGCACAAAGATAAAGCAAACATGTTCAAAACCTCATTTATTATTTAAATTGTTATCCTAATCGATAGAGTATTTTATTCTGAACTGTTCTCTGCAGAACAGCAAAATGTTTTTAAATTAAAAATTCTCTTCTTTGGAAGATTGTTCTCTAAGTTACCTTCGGGCAAATTAAGGTCTTCAGAAGGTACTTGATACTTTAACATTTATTTTGTGATCATGTCATACATGAATCAAGAAGTTTGGGACAAGTTGTGCCTAAAACTCATCTTCGCAGAGAGCTCATATTCTGAAATATGAACTCTGAAATTCCTCCTTTGAGTACAAATTGCTATGAACAGAACTCTCGATTTTTCTTGCATGGGTATAACAGAATGTATTGACCTTGTTTTTCTTTAGATAGTAAAATTTTAAAAACTGGGAATCATGTTTTGAACTGTTTCATTCATTCAACAAATTATTCGAGTGCCTCTCATGACCTAGGCCTTGGACTGGTTATGGTTGTTACAGCAGTAAGTGTGACAGGTGCTGTGAGTGACAGAGGTGCTGTGCGGGCTTTTGTATGTGCGTTGCCATCGTCGCTTTGCTCTGTGCTCTGCTCACTACGGAAGTCCTGAAGAGGCATCTGTTAAAGGAAATAATGGCCTCATCCTATACTGAGAATGTTTTTCCTATGCTGTCTACGCTTGCGTTTTCTGTGCTTACAGAGACTGGAAAGAAAACTAGAGTCGATATGCGCACTCGCTTACAAATCTAAAAACGATAGCACTGTAAATACATACTTGATTTCGCCAAAAGATTTTCTAAGTCAACTTTCTTCATTAAGTCATTTTAACGTATGAGCCACAGCTATTCGCTGGGGCTTTTCTGTAGAGAATAGTTGTTGATCGGTAAGTTTCAACTCGGTAAATTGAAAAGGATGGAGAGGACCCGAACCCCATCTTCCGGAGCCTGAAAGAGGCCAGTGAGGGAGCAGGGAAACGGACGTTCAGAGGAAGCAGAACACGAATTACGGGACCATGACTGCTACTCGATTCTACTCCATAGACTCGGGAGCATCCAAAAGGATTAGTGTGAACGGGGTGGATTTTGAAAGAATAGAGACTATTTAGGTAAACTAGAAAATAGTCCGAATGTGAGTAAAGATAGGTACACGTTCTAGGAGATGGGAAAGGGAACTGTTTTGGGTAATTATTTATTTTTACCTAATGAGAGTGTAGGAGTTAAAATAGGACCCTTTACATAGATTCGGTGGCTATACCAATAAAACAAAGAATGTGAAAATGTTTTATTCCAAAGCACCAGGGAAATAGAATTTCGTGCTCCCTGGCTTTTTAGATGATCTTTTGCTGTGTATAATATGTTTTGGTTTTGCCTCATTTGTTTTTTTCTAAAGGGTATGAACGGTTAGCAATTTTCATGAAACGAGATCTCGCGTACTTATTTCTTTCCATGGTCATAGAATGGCGCTAAGCCAGACACTCGTATTATCATTTTCCAGGCGAAAAGTCACGCGAAGCAGGGAATCCGTGAAGTGAAGAGCAAGCTGAAACATAAGGTACGTCACAGGCTCCTCTCCCTTCCCCCTGGATTCTTGCGTGAGTTTGAAGTTCATGCTTTACAGATCGCGCGACGTGAATGGTGTGAACGACTTTCGAAACAGGCTGAACCCCGGAACGTCGTTTTCATAACGAGCCCTCTGGCCTCCACTCGTCACCCGATGTGCACCCGCCGACTGATCTCTTTCCTGTTTGCATATTTTATTACAGAAGAAGTATGGAGAGCTTCGCAGATGCTCTAACAGGATGTGTGTTTTCATAAGGTTGAGTGCCTTGCTATCACAATGGAAATTCTGGCTTCGAGCTGAGAATTTTTTTTTAAAAGAGATGATTTTTGGGGGTGTAGAATTAAGTCTCAAATGTCATCGTTTGGTTTTATAGGGTCATTCCGATAGTAGCTGCTTTAAATTGAAGCATGTTCTTAATTTACAAAAGTTTGTGTTCGAGGACGTGTATTTGAATCTATAAGTGTTGCGTGTGTATCGGTATTAATGTGTATGTACACGGGTGTTTGATTTGATTACATATTACGTCTTGGTAGATTTTATCAGCTGTTGCATTTTGAATGTCTGCCTTTGGAGAAAAAATTACTACTGAAAACTTCCATCGTAGTGATAGAGAGCAAATAATCTTCATCTAAATTTTATTCAGATCATTCAAAATAGTAAGAGATTATTGTAGAAACTATTAATTCATAATATAGAAAGAGGCAGTATTTTCCCTAATAGATTCTTTAAGCTTATACCTGACGTCTTATTTTGTTATATGCATCTGTGTCAGATACGCTGTTGATTAATCAATAACTTCAGTCATCAAAGGAGCATTTGACAATAATTACCTGTCTATCTCTTCCCGTGTAGGAAAACGAGGACGATTATGGGCCCTATGCTAGTTCTGTCCAGTATACACCTGTCTACACCTTACACAGCGAGAAGGGAGGGAGCGTGGAGAAGCGTAAGCTCACCCAGGTGAGTGCGTTCGCTCGGCATCTCCAGATTCTGCCGCTGTAATTCCAGTGCTTCAAGAGTCATTTTGGCCCCATTAACTTTTTTTTACCTTATAGTAAGAAAACCAACAACTACGATCAAGGAGATGAGAAGGTGGCCTCTGGGCGGGCTGGGCTGGGAGATTTGGGGACAAGCGTTCCAGATGTCATTTCCACCCGCTTTATCAAGTCGGAGCTCACAGTCCCGTGAGGGGAGAGGCAGTCAGATGTGCGCTCACCACAGAGCGCGGGAGTGTCAATGAGGACAAACATAAGATGAAACTCATATGTGGCACTTTGACCATTCAAATGATCGGTAGAAATTAGAATATGAACTAACGAATATCTATCTTTTTCTAAAGTTAAGATGTTTTATTTGCTCTAAATATTTAAAGCCTCTGCATATACGCTGGTGCTGTTTAAAATAGTGCCCCAAAGTTGGAAGGTGTTCAGAGTCATAGCTGTATGTGTCTCTGAGTTCGCATCACAAGTATGTGTCTGAAGGTTTTAACAAAGCCAAATCATATTTTAAGTGGCCTAGGGAAACCAGCTTTGACAAAGAATTCTCAAATGTCGGAACTGGAAGCCGCTGCAAAGCTTCATTGATTACAGCCACCAAAGGTCACAGCCGAGGAGGTCAGCACCCGGAATGGCCACGTCCCTTACTCAGTCTCCCAGCTGGTTAGCGGCAGGGCGGACGGGAACCCACATCCGACGCTGCGGGACGTGCAGACACGGCAGGAGCTGCGGAGAGGTGGCCCTACGGTGTGTCCCCATGGACTAGGAACGGAGCTGGCCGGCAGGGCTGGGCTAAAACCCTAACTTTTGTAAGGAAGCCACTTCATTCAGTCATTCAAGACCTGCTCTGCCCTAGGCACTCTTCTACGTATTCTAGGAAAAAAAAAAAATCTCTGCCTTCCAGGGACTGTCTTTATAGCATCGTAAGAGCCGTCTCTGTGGTTTATCCATTTATTAAGCTTATATTTTCAAATGTTAGACTAGCTTAATTCTAGCATATTGGTAGGGAAAGCTGATTCTCCGACCTAAGAGAAGCCTTTCAATTAACTATTTATTTCACGAACGTAGAACGCATTTCTGGCTACCATTGTTAACTGGAAAACGTTTATTAACTTGTGGACTATTGATGGATTTGCAATCAATTTCTCCATTTTTCTCCCATCGCTAGAACGTTCAATTCTTATCTGTCTCAAGCTTTCACATCTTAAAAACTTCTGCAAAATATTTACTGCCTTAATATCGGAGCATGTAGGTTGTATTGACCACAGCGAATAGATTTTTATGTGAAGAAGAAGTGGTCTCTTACTTCTGTGTCCCCGAGTGTAATAATATTAGGGTCTGAGCATGTCAAGATTTTTAGTTAACTCCGTAAGTGCTCCTAGGAATAGTTAGATGTAGTCAAAGGCAGGATCTAGATATCAAGAAACACGTCAGAGTCGCTAATGCTTCTTTATTTGTTTACATTCTCCGTTTCCGAAAATAAATCGACAGCTTACAAAAGATCATAGAATAAAATATTCAAGTTCATTTAATGTGGATAAAATTCAAGGCAGAGAGCAAGTACGCGTGTGAAGACGCCAAGGCCCACCCACCCCCTGGACTGGCAGCCGACACGAAGGCCACAGCACAGGTCCCCAAGCAGAGCACACGGGACCGGAGGAGGCTGCTGGGGAGGGGCTAGGGTGGGACACGGTGGGTCCCCTGGGGGCTCCGCCACCCCGGGAGCATCCCGGTGGAGGTACCTGGGAGAGGCAAGGGTCCCCACGCTCGGTCTGTCCTGTGCAGTTGCTGTCATTTCAAATACTGAGGTTCACGGGCACGTCTCTCAAGGACAGCGTGGCTTCCTAGCTGCTGCCTTTGCCTTCCCAGAGAGTCGAACCGCTTTTTAAAAATTCAACGGGCGACCCGCAGAAGCGAGCTGAGAACGCGGCCTCCTCCTCCTCCGCCCATAAGGCTGGGGGCTGAGTGGGGACCCTCTTGGTCAGGGCCACCTCCGAGTCGCTCATCCAAACAACTGGATTCTCGTAAGCAGCTTCTGCAGGGACCTGTGGGGGTTTGGTGGCCCGAGTCGCTCTCGCGTTCTTGCTACTAGTTTCCAAAGCTCAGCTAGTTTCCAATCGCGTTGCGGTCCCCAGGGCAGTGTGGGGACCGTGGCGAGGACAGGCCCCGCCTGGACCACGTGCGCTGTCCCCGTGTCGCTGTGGATGCCGTGCTCCCTCGAAAGCTCCAACGGTCTGAACGACGTGTGAGCTGTTGTCCGCGTTATCCAGACTCAGACACCAGGGCAGAGGGGTTCAGAAATGTGCCCAAGTCTCTGCAGGTGACAAACAGGACAGCAGGGATTGGCAAGTAGACGGAACGGTTCTGGGGTTAAGTGCCAACCGCTGCGGCCCCAGCCGGCGTGGCCGTGGGCTGGGCACTCATGCCGGAGGGACCTTTAGGGACAAGGGTCTGAGTTCAGAGCCAGGGAGACCCGACTTTGAGAAAGGCACCGGCATGGAGCGCTCAGCGTGACACCATATCCCTAAGCTCCGCTTTCCACGTTCGTAAAAGGGCAGTAGCAATGCCCGTCATCTCCCAGGTTGCGGCAGGCCTTCCAGATGAGGTGTGTGACGCAGCCGCCACACGGCAGGCGGCCCGTCGCTGGCGGCCACCTTCGCACACAGACGCGTGCCGGCCGCTTTTCACAGCTCCTCCTCACCTGCTTGTCAGGTGGCCGCTTCCCAGACTCCGACGAGCCCGCAGTCACGGAGGCAGGGGGGCCGTAGAGCTGTTCGCTGTCATTTAAGTGGGAGTGACTTTAGATCCGTTTGTGATTTGAAGAGAAACCCATGACTATTGTGCCGAGAAATCTCTCGTTTTCGAAGGCCTCGAGTAGATCGTTTTCTTGTCACCGAAATGATCTAAATAAAGAACGTGGACCGGATGCAGCCACTCCGGCCCCTTCAGGCCTGTCCACCTCGGAGGCCAGTCTCAGCGACACGAAGAGCGTTGCTGGGCCACTTCCCAGCTGCATTCGTGTAGATGAGACACTTCGCGTTCGTAAACCGTAAACGAGATGATGGTCACTCACATTCCAAGCCTGTATCTTAAAGTGGAAAAATGAAGTTTCACCATCCGGAGACTGTGGGAAAGAACGAGAAGGTGCGTTGCATCGAGCCTGTGGTCACGGCCCAGCTCGGTTCGGGAACTAGATCGTGGCCCCGCATCTGCTCCCCGACAAACAGCAGCTTCTGTGCTGGCCTGCTAATTAGTATGGTTATTTCCCGTTTCGTGGACGAGGCTTAAAGCAATGTCAAGGGGGCAGCCATGGAGATTTCTCAATTAGGCTTCCCATTTGTACGACCTGGCCCTTCTCCCTTGGAGCGAACATGACACCCTCCTAACAGGACTCTACGGAGAGGAACCCCTCCGCTTTGATTGAAAACAGGGCCAGCTGCCGCCGGGGAGAACGCTGCCATCGGTCATGGCACAGAGCCGTTTTTAAACTGACCACGTACTTACCTGCCCACGTCGATTTTACCTTAGAACAAAATGCCGCGGACTCGTTGAACAGGGTTTAGACTAAGCCTGTCTGGCATCTGGAATCACGTTTCAAAATAGCGACTTGTGAAGATCTTCTAAGAACGAGAAGTTCTTGAAATATGGAAAACTTATATGACTCGAAGGCGCTGCTTCGTTTTAAATCGTAGCAGCCATTCTTATTCTAGGAATAATTGGAACGTGTGTGCGTGTGTGTGCGTGTGTGTGCGTGTGTGTACTTGCTGTATCACAAGTCAGCGTTAACAGCTGGGTAGGCTTCAGCCAGCAAAACGCCAGCACCAAGCTCCAGTGGAGGCAGAGGGTCGAAGCTTCCTGTCGTTAAGCCCTATTAAACCTTGGCACACGTCACTCTTGACGATCTCGTGTCTGGGACAAATAGCGATCTGCTCCGATTTATTTTCAAGCTAACCGGTTAATGATGTAAAATCTGCAAGAGGGAGCGTGAGCAGAGGGTCGTTTTTCCGTTTGCAGCGTGATAGACAACAGCGTTCCTGTTGGCAGGTGCCCACACCTGGAACGAGTCTGAGGCTTTCGCCCAAATGCAGCGTTTGCAAAGAGAAACGCGTTTGGCAGCCGCGGTTTCTACTAAGAAGACCAAGTCCTCTTCAACTCACGGTCGTTTATTCTGTTTTTAAAGTACATTCACCCAGATGCTAATGGTTGGAGATATAAATAGTTATTTTTTGAATGCATAACGAATGAAGATGTTTACTCTATGAAATATGATCCAGTGGTTTTCCACTTTTTACTCATTATGCGAGGTAACACGCACACTTCAAACGAGACTTAGCTATATTTTCGAGTCCTCTTGTATTTATTGGTTATCAATCATCCTCACGGACCCGTGAAATATAGCACAACAGCCGTGAGCTCATAATTGATGAGTAACGTGATTTCTTCTTTAAAGGATATGGTTAGACATCCTCTAGGCGTTTTTGGCATGTAGAGACTTGCAAATTAGGCATTTCGAAGCCACATTTTGGTTGAACGGAGACTTAAAAGACATCCCAGGATGTAAGCATGTTTTAAAAAAATATTAGTAATCAAGCAGTTTCCATTTTCCATATAATAGATCTCATGTTTTAAAATGCCGCAGATGAAACTGTGAAATTTATAAGATAAAAACTTAGATTTTCTACATTACCTTGCTCCTGAGCATAATAAATGGGTGCATATTCACACCTCATAGGGTGTGGATTGTGGAATTGTGTTGATGACACACTTCTCTTCATTGACGTTCAGTGGCTTCTGGGAATAAAATGAATGTAATTAAAGATAGTGTTTCTTGCTTCGGCGACATAGCAGATTTCAGAAAAACGGTGCACTCGTTGGAAAAATGCAGCCCGTTGAATCGCCTTGCTTTAATGGTCAAGAGAAAAAAGGCATAGTCATTACTTTGCAGAAGGGAAGTGGCCAGCGCTGCTTCTGACCAAGAAAAGAGTGACTGTACGTCACAAATCAGACAGATCGCTGTGCCCCACGGTGGGGTGGGGTGGGGTGGGAAGGAACGGGTGTGTGAAGGAGGAGGCAAGCAGAAAACCCTTCTTTTTTTATTTATCTAAATAAAATTTTAAAATGGGCTTATTTAAAATACTATTATTATGATCGAGCTAAAATGTGAAAGCGACGAGAAAATCCTCAGAAAGCCCCAAACGATGCGAAGCTTTGGGAAGGAGACGTTTTAAGCGACGCTGCTGAACGGAGCAAGCATCTGAGCGCCCGCGCTCCGCTCCCCTACGCAGCACCTATGCCGCTCAGTTGATACCAGTGTCAGTCATTTTTAAAATTGACTTTACGAGCCCCGTTTGAAAAAATGTGGGTACCATATTGTTAATTTTAAAGTTATTTTTCTCTGTTTTCTTTTTTGTTGTTGTTGTCATTGAAATAATGTTCATTTCCAACATGTCAAATATGATTATAGTTCAGTTTGTGCCCTGCGACCCCCTCCCCCCAGATTCAGTTCTGGATTACAAGGATGCCCCCTAGTGGACATTGTATAACACTGTCTTTCCTTGAAAGAAGGTAGTTTTCGTAAGACAAAATTTATAATTATAAAATCTACCTCTTAGTCAATTGTAGATGACAAAATACACATCGAAATATTTATATCGTCGTAAAATTATCCAAGAACATCCGTGTCGAGAAATAATTAAAAACCAATTCCTCCTTTGAATAACTGGCTTGGACTTTGATTTTAAAACGATTAGCTCTAGTGTATTAAATAATATTAAATATTATGTAGTGTGTTAGAAAGAAACGGGACAGGCTCACCTGTGTTAACGTGTCCAGTGTATATTACGAGATATTTTTAGATCGAAATGTACCTTTGGAACGTTGTAATTTTACTCTTCGAATTTATTGCCACAGCGGCTGTCATTTATGGCAAAGTCTTGAAACGAAAACAAAGGCTCTCAGCTTTTCCATTCGGTAAATATAATGGCTCTTACCTTCCGGGCTTTACATCAGAGACCACGTCACCGATATTCTCCTCGCTCTTCTCTGTTCTGAGAGGTTTTCCCCGTCACCTCTTTAATTATTGTAGGGGCCTTTGGTGAAATTCGCAACAGCTCTCTATTCCCAAGGTATCTGCTTTTCACAGACAAATTCTTATTTTCTCCCAGGCATCCTGGGATGCAGAAATGGTGGGTCTAGAGCTGATTTTAACGTCGGTCAGAGAGGAGAGTCAGTGTCGATAGGAGAAAACAGCCATTCTTCTCTTCGTGGGGGCCCCTGTCAGCATCCCTCGAGAAAGACAAGTTGCCAGGGCATCGGCAGATATATAACTGACTACAAGAGCGTAACAGAATCTTATTATGATTTGAACTGGATTTTTATCTGCTACACATTGTTGTATTTCCTGATAGAAAACATAAAATATTAGAATAATACCAAAACATCTTCACGAGTTGGCCTGAGCCCTCAGACCAGTCACAAAATAGGACCGCTGTTCTCTATGTGTTTTTTTAATGATTTTTACAATGTTTGAATGTAATACCTGCCGGTCATTTCACAGAAGTCTGTTTCCTCTTTGCCTTTATCAATGTCTTTGACATTTGTAAGGTAACAGTTCCGTTAAGATTCTTGCTACATTCAATACAGAAATCTCTTAAGATTCTCTGCACACACAGGCATATTTATGCTTATTATATCTTGGCATGATTATCTGAAAAATAAAGTTCCGCTGTAATTCTTTTACAAATCAGATGTTCTCATCTTTAGTTATTTACCATTTGCAGACATAGTTTATTAAGATGGTTGGAAATAATATGGTGCCGCAAGATCCCGTTTTCATTTTCTTTGAAAATTACCCAGAAACGGGATTGCTGGATCCTAAGATAGCTCTATTTTTTGTTTTTTTTGAGGACCCCCCACACTTTTCCATAGTGGCTGCACCGAATTACATCCTTATATATTTTGTATATTAACTCCATATCAGACAGACATACGCTCGCAAATATTTTCTCCCATTTTGTGAGAATAGGAAAAACATTCATTTTGTCGATTTTTTTCATTATGTCGACCATTTTCATTTGTTTGGTCATTCTTTTGCTGTGTTTTGCTGTGCAGAGCCTTTTAATTTGAGGTTGTCCCACTCATTGATTTTTGCTTTCGTTACCAAGTCTAATGGCAAGGGACTTTTCCCCTATGTTTTACAGTTTCGGGTCTTGCATTTAAGTATTTCATCTGTTTCGAGTTAATTTTTGTGAGCGGTCATTCATGCAGTTTCTGTGAGATGAAATTTATGCAATTTCATTCTTTTGCATGTAAATATACAGTTTCCTCAGCACCATTTATTGAAGAGACTGTTCTTTTACTATTGGGTATTCTTGGCTCCCTTGTCAAAGATGATTTGATCCTATAAGCATGCATTTATTTCTGGGCTCTTGATTCTGTTCTTTTGGTCTATATATCATTTTTTTTTTTTTTTTTTTGGTGCCTGCTGTTTTGATTCCTGTTACTTTGTAATATAGTTCGTCATCTTCTTTCTCAAGGTTGATTTGGCTATTCAGGATTTTAAGGTCGTTTCTCTTATTTCTGTGAAAAATGGCTATTGGAATTTTAATAGGGATTGCATTGAATTGACGGGTGGCTTTGAACAGTGTGGACATTTTAACAATCTTAACTCTCCGAATCCGTGAAGACGGATAGCTTTCCATTTATTTGCGTCTTCAATTTCTTTCATCAGTGTGTTTAAGTTTTTGCTGTATAGCTCTTTCAGTTTCGTGGTTAAGTTTATTCCTAAGTATGTTATTGTTTCCTTCATTCTGTTTTCAGATAGTTCATTGCTGGTTCTAGTAACACCAGGTTGAATCATTTCTACTGACCCATCTTAAAGTTCGCCAGGGTTTTCTTCAGTCTGCTGAGACCATCAGAAGAATTCTTCATCTCTTAGGATTTTTTAAAATTTCTATCGTTCGGTGTGACTCTTTTTTTATAGATTCATCTCTCCGCCGCCATCCCATTTGTTGCTGTATATGGTCCATCTTTTCATATTTTTCTTTCTTTATGGCTGGCGGGTCTCGCGCGCTGGGCCCATTATATGAAAATCCGCAGAGAATAAACTGAACAGTCCTTGAGCCCAGGAAGGGGCCAGGCTCTTTTCCGTGCTGCCGTTGGTACGAGAGCTCGAGCCCGTCAGCAGCGGGACTGCTTTGGATTTCGCCGTTGACGCTGGGCCCCACGGTCACGCCGTTGGCCCCTTCTCAGAGTGGGGTACTCCAGCGGGTCCTGGAGGCTGCTCCCTCGGGTCCCCCTTCCTCTCAGCTGTCAGCGGTCCCCGTGCCCGGGGGCCACTCGCGGGGTCTGTGCACGTGTCTGCCCCCTCCCCAGCCCCCTGACACTTTTGTTGCTGGTCGTTTGCTCCCAGCCTTGTCGGTTTTCTACGCTCTGCTCTGGTCCAGCTCCAGCCTTAGGCCACGTGTCCCTTCCCAGCATCTGTCCACGTCCTCCGTGAGGCGGATAAACCTCCTGTGTCTGTGACTGGTTTGGGGCAGGATTTTTGGATGTGAGCCCCGCTCAAAGGGCCGCCTGCCCCTGCCTGGTGGCGGTAGGATCTGCTCGGTGTCAGCGCGGGACCCTGCGCCTCCGGGGTCTCCTGTCCCTCCCTAGGGTGTAGAGCTTCTGCTCCCACACGTCCCCAGTGGTTTGGGGATTGCGTCTGCTGACCATCTGGCAGCAGCCTGAAGCTTTTGTTGCATGCAAATGAATGTTCTCTCCCTGCAGCGGCCTGTCACCTCCTGCAGGCCTGCCATCTCCCGCGTTTACACACACTGTCCATCTTTCAGCCCCCTGTCTCGGCCCCTGTGGGGCGTCGGGTTGCCTGATGGAGCAACGTAAGATGGGGCTGTACCCGTGGGAGCGAGCTCGCGCGTGCAGCCTGCCTGTCCCGAGAGGCCGGCTCTTCCACGGCGACGCGTCAGCCCCTCCTCGGTCTTCCAGACGATTCTATCTGAGCAGGCTTCGTCTTTCCTGCGTCTCTGCCACCGCCCGGTCCCTGGTGCTTCCGCGGGGCGTACGGTCCCCTCTCCCCCCGACCTGCCCTTTGCGGGGCTCGTGACCCGGTGGGATTCAGTTTCCTGGGTTGTCTCACAAGTCAGCGCCCTGATAGGTTCGAGAAAAAATATAGTTTGTTTTCTCGCTCATCCAGCCCGTTCTCGTTGTCGGGTGGGAGCTGACTGATACTCTTCCACTGCTTTTTGCATTCTAAATGGAAGCGGAATTAGAAGCAAAATGGGCTTAAAATGAAACAGGGCCTTCCTCGGGGGGCCGTGTCCGGCGACGGCCGAGTGGTAGCGGACAGGGATGATGGGACAGCCGGGGGCTGGGCAACGGGCGAGGCTTCTCGGCCGCGTCTGGACCAGCCTGCCCTCCAGAGCTGGTGTCACGTGGCGCTCCCCGCTCGGAAGCAGGATCCCCATCCCTCTGTAAAGTCTCGTTTCCCAGCCTGTCACTAACAGCCAGTCGCCAGGTGACACGTCACACCGCGCCCAGCCTGTGTCTTCCTAACCCTTTCTGTCCCCCGTGGCCCCGACGAGAACGCCCGTGGTCAGTGTCTTTGGAAAACTGTGTTCAACTCTCGTCTCTTCACCTGGCCATCGCACCTACCTGGACCACCAGCCTCTCCATCCTTCCGTAACTACCACCTGCTTTAAAAACGAGGCTAAAACGTGCCCTTTTACGAACATCTTTCTCAGAAGCATTCTCGCCAGAGCGCTGGGATGTCTGGGTTCGCTCGTGGTTCCCTAATATGGAAAATCGGGAACACGCTCACCGATATTGGTGGCAAGGCAGATATTCAATGAAATAAAGTATCGTATATAAAACATCTAACACACTGATTGATGGGTTAGTCACATGACTCTGGGCTTCAGACCCCACCTATAGAAATGACAGCACACGTGCTTGTAAAACTCTTTTCAAAGTATAAACCGCCACACATTTTTAAGGTTTTGTCATTATAATTCTGTATCGTAGAGTTTCTTCAATTTATTCTCATATCATTTCACGTAGGTACGTTTTCGTCCTAGACTACAAAATGCATACGCTCAGGGGTTTGCCGTAGACTCTGGGGAAGCAAGGTGACCCTCTGGACCACAGTTACTTCGACTCTTAAAATAGGGACAATAATAGCACAGACAGTTCCTGCTTTCCAAAAAAATCATCTATGACGAGCATCTTAATTTTACAAACTCTAAAAAAAGGGTACTTTCCCTTTCCTCTGCCGATATCCCCCATTTCCGGCACCCCCTTCCCCGTGTGGAGGTGCATTTACCCGGGACTTCGCCTCATTCGTCCTTGTCTGCCACCCAGCGAGAGAAACGGTGGCTGCTGGACTAACGGGCCCCTCTACCCTCCACCGCCTGACGGGCTTTCTCCAAACCATCGCTGTGAAAAGAAAGAAACATCATCTTGCTCATTGTCACTGAACCAAACTCCTCGAAGCCTCTTCGAACGGAAGACCGATGGCTTGTGACTTGGGCCGTCCGCCCTGTCGCTGATCAAACAGTGTGACTGCGGTCACGTTCATACGGTGGAGGACACGTTTATGTTTTTAATGGCTTCGTTACATGCAGCGCTTTGCCAGCTCAGCTGTGTATCGTTCTAATGTCTTGAGAGGAAAGAACATGGTTTCGTTTCCTCTTGTAGGCCTCATGGCCTGGAAGACAGCACCGCGCATGCAGTAGGTGATTCGTGGATGTTTGTGGAAGGAAGAGATGAATTTTTTTCCAAAAGGAATGTGGCTGCCACCTTCCTTTCGAGGCATATACAGTAGCGGTTCTCCATGAAGGCAAGGAAGAGGCCCTCTGTGACCCTCCATGCTCGGGCCGCAGGCCTGGTCTGCCCCCGCCTGCGTCCCCTGCCAGTCTCCCGTCCTCCCCTGCCCTGAACCCCGCCCCCCACTTCCTTACAGCACCCATAAACATCACTGTGCCCAGCTTCTTGCCTAGTCAGTGTTCATCTGCCATCTGGCCCTCAGTGGGGTAACTGCAAGACCGGTGGCCCCTCGGCCCCCGCGCCCCGCGGCCTCCCACCCACAGTGCCACAGTCGTCCTCGTGTCAGCGTCTTTGCCCTGATGGTCCCCACCACAGGACCTCTGCGCGTTTTGTGACCTCTCGCCGTCATCTGCTTGATCGCTCCTAACCTTTCAGAGCTCGACTCGGACCTCTGCGGGTCAGAGGGGCGGGGCTCCCCTCGGTGCCCTGACGAGGCCGGGGTCCTCACAGCTGTCCCATTTTAGTTCAGGGTATCGCGACCCTAAGTTTATGCTCGCGTTACGATTCCTCAGTTGGATTCGTGTTTCGTTGGCGCAAACAGCCTCCACGGGGGCGAGCAGCCCGGTGCCTGGCTCACAGAAGGCACCTCCTTCATCTTCCCTGAGTGACTGAGAAGGAAGGAATGAATGAATGAACGAATGGGTATAATGCTCTTCCGTGGCTCGTGGACACTGAACATGCGCACGTCAATCAGCATTGCGTCTTCTTTGCATGGTGTCCCTGACTATCGGTTTGTTAATTCACTTAGGTACTTGACAGAAACTTCCTGCTCCGCCTGGAGGTTGTCATTTGCTCAGAAAGCATTAACCATGTACTTCAAAGAATGAATTTATATTAAAGGGCAAGATCATAACTCCCTTATCTTACGTGGATCATTAGCCAGCGAGGGAACCAGTAAGATATCGAATGTTGACACGGAGAATAACCCAAAGAACAGACTCCTGGACCAGCAGGAGCGCTGGGACGCGTGTGCTGTCGACACACAAGCTGCCAGCGCCCACGCCTGGGTCACTCCACCTCCGTGGGCCAAAACCGACTTGTTTCGTTGATGCAAACCGACTTGCACATGGCGCACACGGAGCAGTTAGCTGCATGACCGGCAGAGCCTGCAGGTGAACTCCTGGCCCCACGGGGCCGGAAAGCGTCGGTGTCCGCGGCTGGTACAGACCTGCGTGGCACCAGGTGAGGTGTGGGCCCGACTCGCAGAGTGCAGAGTGTCACGGCACAGGCAGGCACATCAGCAAAGAACACCGGCCAGCTGTCTGCCAAATGTTTGCCAAACCCAGGGCACGCTTACCGGCTAAAGAGAAGGCTTTGCAGAGGCTGCATCTGAGTCAGGTGTGGAAGGAAGGTGGGGTGTTTGCAGGAAAGGAGAAGAGACATATGGACAGTGACTCCCAGTGACAGCTGACAAGTCATTGCTGTGGCTAAGGTGGCGGGTGGTGGCCAGTGGGCATGAGAGGAACAGGAAATGAAGGCACAAAGGTAAATCGTGACCACGTTTGGATGGGAGTCCAGTCAATGCCAAGGAATTTGACCTTTATCTTGAGGGAAATTAATGCTTTTAATCGATCAAGGGAATAAAATTACCAGACACAAAGAGTTTTTTTTAAAAAAAGCAACAGGTTGAGGCACATTCTGACAAATGCATATGTAGGTTTTAAAAATGAAATTGTATGATGATGATTTGAAGGATGGAGAGACACCCTCTTGATGAATTTTACTTGTATTTCTTATTTCATGTGTATCGTGAGATATTCTGACGGTCGAAATCGTTGTATTTTGTTTGGCAGAAATGGCATACGTGCATTGTTTTGAGTATGATCGACCGAAATAAGGTGTTATTTAAGCGTTTATTAATCTCCAGCTTATTAATCTCCACGTTAGAGTTGATTGCTAGTGTCGATGTCCATCAAACAAATAGGAGAACAAAGGATTTTGCCTGAGATCGTAAAAATCAGTCGTATACCAAGGACTAAAATATCTAACTTTTTTTTTTCCCTTCTGTGACTTAATTAACTGTAATCCCTCATTTCCCAAAATGTGAATCATGTTTTAAAATATCAGAATTTGAAAAGCTTGCATTTTATAATGAAAAGAGGCTGTCGGCTAACTTTATGGACACCCAGAAAATGTCGTTACAGCCTATTAATGCTCCCTAAGTGTTGGAAGCAGCAAAAAAAGAGTGTTACAAACTTGTTTCTTGTGGCAATAAATTAAAGAAACCTGGCTATTATTAGTACTCTGGTCAGGAAGAAAAGAAAAAGTCTTTCCCCCTCTTTCATAAAAATTTATGGAAAAAGCTACATACGTTTCAAAGCGCAGAAAAGAGAAAAGTTTAAGTAACAGCAAAAAGCGAATAAATACTCAGGTGACAGGAGGCAGCTCACTTGTGACGTCAGCCGATTTTCCAGGCGCGTGGGCTACGTCGCATCGTGTAGCAGAAGTCTGAAAAAAATCTTTATAGGGTTTTTTTTTTTCCTGGAAATCAATTTATTTATTTTTTCTTTTTCTCAACGTTTTCACCGTGTCGACTGCTCGTAGCTGTATCTCTTCATGTATTTCATAATCGCTCTTTGTTTTTAAAAAAAGCATCTGTCCCCAAATTTAGGCCGTGTTAGGACCGTCTCGTGCTTATTTCAGGGACTGCAGGTGATAATTGACGATGAAAGTGTCGACCTCAAACTCGCCCCTCGTGCGCTTGTTCCTGTGAGATTTCTGTCTAGGTCTGAAACAGGGTGATATTTTTCTCTGAATACGTACAATATACACAGTTCCTTCAGCCGGCACTGGCCTCTGTTTAGTATCTTTAGAGTTAGAGAGGTAAGAAGATGCACACCCCTTCCCAAAAGCGATAGCCGGTAACGTTAAAAATGTGTTTTTAATTGTTATTGTGTGTATTGAGATTATTTTTCCCTTTCTTAGTTATGTTTAGTTTCTGTCCCGTGTAGTGGGCAGGCTTCTGGTAATGACAGCTCTGTGATTTCTGGCTCCAGATAGAGGCGGACCGCGATTGGCTATGTGTTCCCCCCGCTCAAGAACACGTGATGTATTTTGTGCAGTCGAAGCTTATTTGCCACCAATTACCCAGAAAGAGTTCTAGTCGCAGAGTCGTGACCAGGCCTTTTCGCCCTGCGTTGTGGGTTCTGGGCACGGTCCCTTCATGTCCTGAAACGCGGCTCCCGGATCCCAGCCCCCCCCCAGAAACAAGCTCGTGCTGATGATGCTTTTGTTGAATAAGCCACCGTTTTTCTTCATCTCGAATTCAAATGGATTGTAAGTCAGGTCTCCCCAAAAAGGGGAGCGACAGACCGGGTGACGGCGCCTGCGCGTACGCACGCTCAAGCCCGTGACTCTTCCGTGAGCCTCGGTGCCAGCGCGAGTGAGAGTTGAGATGAATAGCGTCTGACTCTCTCCGTCCTCCCTGCGAGGCGTGTCGAGTGATCGGGTGACGTTCAAACACCCTGCACGCATGTCGCTTTCGAAAGCGTCCCTTATCCGATAAAACCGCTGCTTTAAAACGTGGGAAAGGGCCGCGTTTTAACGGCCCGCGCGCCACCTTATTGTCATTTCCCCTCTGCAGGCACGCTCGAGGAGGCCCCTGAAGAGCCCGGAGGGCGCTCTGTGTGACCACGAGGACGACGACATGGAGAGAGCGAGCAAGTCAGTCGCGGCTTTTGCCGTCCTGCTAAGCGGGGGGCGGGGTGGGGGGACCTCCTGGCGGCAGCTGTAGGTCACAGAAGATGCACCCTGGGGACATCCGCTCCCTCGCAACAGCGAAAGGAGCCCAGGGCCCCGTGCGGTCTGTGCCACGGGGGATACGCCCTGAGGTGGCAAAGCAGCAGCGCCCACGGAACCTTGTGGGGTTGCGTGACGGGGGCGGAAGCCACCCCGAGTTAGACCCGCCCTCCTCCTGAAGGGACAGGAACAGGGACCACAGTTAAACAGGACAAACAGAGTCAGGGGAGAGAGAGGGACTCACAGGCTATGGCCGTATCAGAAGAGGAAAGTTTAACCCAAAGCGTTAAAAATTAATTTCAGTATAAACAAGGGAAATAATAATAGTATGAGTGTGACTTCTTAACAATTCGAGATAGGCAGGGACGGCCACGGCGCCCTTTTTCCTCCATGAAGTTTATTTTTGTATAAAGGGTTGTGCATTCTTGTCGAAGACAGATGGACACATAGATCAAAGGAAAAACAGAAAAATACCGAAAGTGAACTTGGACCGTAGCAGACGCCCCAAGGGCTGAGTCTGCCATTTCCAAGGCTGCTGTCCCCAGGGCCCCGAGTTAGAGCCCCACCCTCCGCTCCCTGGTTGATCAGGGCCCCGCAGACTCTTCGTCCATCTGTCCTTAATGCAGACCCTCAAAATGTCCGTGTTCGAACTGTGTACATGTCGCCGTGAAGAATTCGGCCATGAACCGATTCTCCATCTTCTCATGGTTCCCCTGACACGTGGAGCGTGTCACCGAAGTCACGAGAGCTTGCTTACCTGCGGCACGTGTGATCACCAGTGCACATTGCGTTTCTCTCCAGGTTATCATCTGAAGATGGCGAAGAAGCTTCTGCTTATTTCTACGAAAGTGATGATTCTGCCGAAACGCGAGGGAAGGCGCCTTACTCGGGCGAAATGGACTTATTGGGAGAGATTCTCGATACGCTGAGCACACACAGCTCCGATCAAGGGAAGCTGGCAGCGGCTAAGAGCTTGGACTTCTTCAGGTCGATGGATGATATCGATTACAAACCCACGGTTAGTTGACTTTCCAGTTATAAAATTAGATGAGGATGTTCTTTCAAACTGAATGGTATCACTCAGTTTGTAGAAGCATCGAACCTCTAACAGATAAGTGACAAAACTTCAAAAATACGGTAAAATTTCATCGTTATGAGTTATTTCCAATAATAGATTTTCAGTATTTTCCATTTTACTCATCCAGTTCTGGTGGCGGTTGTCGTGAATTGAAATTCTTTTGTCAGGCAGTCCTCTTTTCTGACGATCTCATTTTATACTCGTCTTTTCTAGAGAGTTTTTAAATCCTGAAATGTTCCCACTTTTTTCAAGTAATTTTTTTATTGTAGTGCTTCAGAAATGATCAATGCTTTGAACCAATGGAACAGAAGGTTTTAAAAATACGAGGGCTGGCAGCGCTGTTGTGACTGCCAGTAATTCGTGAACTTGGCGTCGATTCTACCCTATAGGCGCCCGTCTGTTTTTTGTGAGTGTTTTGTTGTTTTTGGCAAATCCTTTTTTTGCTTTATTTTCTCTGCTATTGAAGTATGACAGACTGAAACAGCAGTAATATTTTCAACAGGTGGCTATGGGCCCCGTGTGCGCTGTCAATGGTCGCGTCCATGCATGTGACCGCGGTTGCCGATCGAGCAAATCCGATGGCCAGCATCTCAGAGTTACCGTTTCCTTTTCTTTTCCTTCCTCTTTTTTTTCTTTTTTCTTTTCTTTTTTTTTTCTTTTTGAGGTGAGAGCACCTCACACCCACGTTCTCAGCGAACCCCAGTGTTTGGCGCGGTGTCGTTAAGCGTGGTCGCCCTGCCGTGTGTCAGGACCCCCGCGACTTACTCTAACGGTGCCCGGTAACCAGTGTCGCCCCGTTTCTCCCGCCACCCCAGGCCCTGGCGACCCCAATTTTGCTCTCTACTTGAATGAGTCTGACTGCGTCGGATTCCACCTAGAAATGGGATCGTGTAGTATCCGTTATCTCACGGAGAGTGTCTTCTGGGTTTATCCACGTTGTCGCCAACGGCAGAATTTCCTTCTTTCTAAGGCCGAATAATATTCCGTCCTGTGTATACACCGCATTTTTTTTTTTTTTATCCATTCGTCCACCAGTGGGCATTTCAAGCGCTGTCACATCTGTGCTGTTGGGAATGTGCCGCCTCGAGCAGGTGGGTGCAGCTGTAGCTTCCAGATACTGATTGTTTTTCCTTCGGGGAAACACCCAGAAGTGAGCTTGCTGGACCACAGTTCTCTTTTTCATTTTTTGAGGAATCCCACACTGTTTCCCTCGGCGGCTGCGCCGATATCCATCCCCACCGATGCCCGAGGCTCCCTTTTCTCCAGAGCCTCGCCCACCTTTGCAATCTAGCTGGGTTGTATAGGTGGCCGTTGCAAGGACATGGAAAGCAGCGTCCTTCTTGTCGACGGAGCCATCAGAAGGAGCTGTCAACGCTCTATGTCCCCCGGAAGGATCTTCCAGTTCCCAGCCCGAACAGAAATCGCTATTGATTTCAAAATGGAAGAAAGTACTGCTTAAGTCATGCTCTAAATTTATATATAAGAAAAAAATTTTCACATGTGTTGTTTCCTCTTTCAGAATAAATCCAACACCCCCAGCGAGAGCAACCTGGCCGTGCTGTGCGGGGGTTCCGGGGACCAGGGGGAGTGGCACGCCGGCCAAGACGACAGCGCCCTCCACGGCCGCCACCTCCCTCCGTCCCCCAGGAAGCGCGTGTCCGCCAGCGGCCTGACGGACTCTCTGTTCATCCTGAAAGAGGAGGGCGGTGGCAAAGCCCTCAGCGTCGATGACCTGAGCGGGCCCCCGGCCGTGCGACAGCCAGCGTCCCCTTCGGGATCGAGCGTCCAGCTCGCCTCGGCCGAAATGTCCCAAAGTAGAAGAGGAAACACGGAAGCGAACGAAACACTAAGCCAGGTCTCAGAGGATCCGCTGACACCCGGCCTCGGGCGACACCCGTCGACTTCCGTGCCTTGGGAGAAAGAAGGGAAGGAAGCCGAGGACACTCCTAGGGGTGTCGCACTGCTCCCCGAAGTCGGGTCATTCTGTCACGTGACATCCGCCCTCGAGCAAGACTTAAACATTTCAGAAGAGAACACGAGTGGAGACCAGGCTTAAACCAGCCACGCAGACTCAGTGTCCCGCATCCGAGCTTCCGGAGGGACATTTTAAGATTCCTAGTGATCGACCCAGTAGATCAGTATGTGTAGGGATGACAACTCTTGCTACTGTCTAAAAAAATCACTTTTCCTCTGGAACGTTACTCGTTCACTCGCGGGTGTAGATCATCCTCTGGTTTTTAAGTGTGAAGGTGATTCTACTGTGCTCAGTCAGGTACCAGTTTGTATATATAGGTGGAAAGTCCAGGTCGAACGTGATTTCCCAGTATTTGGTGCTTCATGCCATTCATTTTATTTAAACTAAGTCTGCATTTACAACCCTCGCTACAGTAACTACTCCACCAGTCCGGTTGAGCGCGAACCGATCCAGATGTCAGAACTTCTCAGAGCCCCCCTCGAACTGCTGACACCGTTAACCCACTAACTGCCTTAACCTTACACCTGTACTCAGCCTACTTAAATAATTTATGGAATTACTTGTAAATTCTGAACGATAAGTTATAAGTGTTCTACAGAGCAATTATGCCTTTTTCTATTCATTGACTATTAGGCAAAGTTCTTTATTTTATTTTTTTTTTTTCAGTTAAAAAAGCTTTCCTGTGGATACCGCAGCCATGTTTTTCAAAAAGTATCAAGGTCCACATTTATCTTTCACGCGGTGAGATGCACGAAGCGCTGAATGACAATGTGAAATGAATGACCACTGTTTACAGACGAGACACTTTAGCCATTTTCACAGCCTCTCCGTGTGCCTGGGCTTCCCAGGCTCCGCCCCCAGAGAGCCACATGCCACATAAACTGTCCCGATAAAAACAATGTCCCAGTCTTTTTTTTTTTTTCCCTTAACTAATACGTGTCTAAATGCTTAACTAATACTTAGCTAAATCATTTCAAATCTCCTTTTCGAAATAATCGACTGTGTCCTTGAGAAGTCTGGGGTTTGCAGGGGAACCCCGAAGGAAGTGCCGAGTCCCACCGCCCCGCCCCCCGTGTCCCTCCCCGCCGTGTCTCCCCGTCACCAGGACCTCACGCCGTCAACGGCCCAGCACTGAGAGTCCACGCGTAATTCAGGTCTCCTCTGGGTCGCTGCTCCAAGGTCGCCGCGTGCCATTCGGCCGTCGCGTCTCTTGGCTGTGACGGTCGCTCACATTTGCCTTGCTTTCGATGACCTTGGCAGTTTGGGGGAGCACTGGTCAGATATCGGGTGGGACGCCCCCCTGTCGGGGTTCGTCGGGTTTCCTGATCATGGTCCCACTGGGGCGAGGGGTTTGGGGGAGGGGGTTACTGACGTAGAGTGCCATTGTCCTTGCGGCATACCATCGACGAGACCTGTGTGGCGCTGGCCTCGGCCACCTCGCTGAGGTCCTGTTTGCCCGGTCCCTGCCCCTCCAGGTCCTGGCAGGGGGTCCCTGTGCACGGCCCACAGCCAAGGGCCAGAGGCTCCTGTGTCCTCCCCTGCGGGCTCGATTGGCAGGTGTAATAAAAAAAAATAAACCCAGGGATGTCCTGCTTAATTAATCTGTATTCTCTATACCCCCTAGTTATGCTTAATTCTTTAAAATTGTCATTTTAAGGAAAGTAAGAACCCCATCAGGACTGTACTTGAAAATCTTTACTGAAAGAATTTAATTTTCAGTTTAAAAAAAAAAAAAATCCCGAAGTGGGTTTGCTAAAAACTTTGCTTAAAAATATTTATTCAGGTCAGTCTTTAAATAACTTAAAGAAAATGACCAAAGCTTTTTCTTTTTTAAACTACATTCCAAAATCTAATTGGATGTGTTTTATTTGCAGTAATTATTCATTCATGTCTGTAAAGGAACACGAACTTTGTTTCCTTCGTAAGGATGGACTCTGTATGTATCAAGGAAAAAAAGTGTTTAATTCTTATTTTTTAAACACAAAAGTAAGACTCTCGTCTACTTTTGTTTTTACACACTCATTATAAAATTCCATGTTGCTTTATTGAAATATGTAGCTCCTCAAGTCCCCGTATCAGAAGAGCTGTTTTAAATGAGAAGGGGAAGATGTCACGCAGGTGCTTAATCTGCTCGGCACATGTTCCTCGATGATTCTTTGAAAGCACGTCAAGGAGCCTCCTAACATGAATATTGCAAGGAGATATTTTTTCCCTTCAGAATCCATAGTCTGAAGAATAAGATAAGCGTGAGTGTAGCTTAGGCCAAATCTGGATTTCAGCCCATTTTTGCTTAATAAACATCATGGCCTTAGAAATGTACATTGTTTCCCACCCCTCGGTCACCTCGCAAATGTTTGACCATAACCCTGTGTTGTTTTGAGGACATTCAGCTACTCGCAAGTATTGTAAACTGGACCCGTGCCTTATTTAACATACAAAATCAGCCGTTATATTCCACATGAGAAACAAAAGTAAGAACAAAAACTCTGCATATTATTCTTGGAAAGAAATCCCCAAAAAACTAGTCAGAAGTGTTAGTATTTCAAACCATTAAAATTTCGAGCGTTCAGAGTCAGGTCTTAAACGAGACTGCGTGGGATTCTGGTGGCTCTAGGGAGAATGAAGTGAAATTAAGGTGAGTTCCAGAAAAAACAAAGTGTTATCTTATTTTCTACTATGTTCATTTTATTTATTACAACTAAGCCAAATATTTGTAAACTCCCCTGCTGTTTGATTTTTTTTTTCCCTTTGAAGAAATAACACCTGTGCTACAAGAGAACTGTGTACGTGAGTGAGACCGATGGCTTCTGTACCTAGACTTTTCTGTGGCCTCTGAACAGGACACAGGCCCCCAAATGCCAACCTAACGTTTGTCCTTTTGCCCTTAGAAATTTCTGGGGGTGGGGGGGATGGGGAAGGAGAGTCGTTGTGAATTTAGGGGCTTTTGTTTTGTTAAGTGAAAGTGTTGTTCAGTGGTATGTTTTGGTGGTTACCTACTTTAGCGTCTTTTCGAAAGGCATCAAAATCTAGCATGATTGCTTTTCTGATTAAAAATTAATAACGCATTCATTTAGAAAATATTTCTTGGCTGTTTGTGCTGGGCACAGTGGCTGAGGATGCAGGGAAAGGAAACAGGTGACATAGTCCCTTCAGTGAAAGAACCAGCTAAAAGGAAAGAAAGTGCAAGTCTATAATAATAATTATAATAATAATAATAATAATAATAATAATAATAAATTTTGCTTAGAAGTTATTAGCCTAAGATTCTCGCACCAAAAAAAAAAGTCCTTTAAAGCTGCTTTATCTAACACGTGCTCTGAGTTCAAGACCACTGTGCCACTTCTAAATTCATCAGCTTTCTGTGTTATTATATGAAGTATGGATCATAATGCTGCTATCTAAGATGTCTACTTTTAAAGGCCAGACTCTGGGACTCCCAGAAACTAAGTGACATGTTTATCTGATTCTCCATGACCACTCATGGAGAATCAGTCTTTGAGCCTAGCAGCACAGGACTCCGTCGCACCATGACACTCTGGCAATGCCTGGGGCCACTTTACTCGGTGTGGAACCAACGGAGGATGTGTTTGCATGGTGTGGGAATCCAGTTTTTACTGTCTTTATCTTGATAACAGCATTCTCTAGAATCGGTCCCCTCCCTTTGAAATAAGAACCGTGTGTGACCGAGCTAGCGTTAGCTTTTTGTCCAATCTCCTAATCATAGAACCCGGGACTAAATGAATTAGCTGTTTCTTCAGTAAGGTGAAGAAATAGACTCATGACCCAGAGGAGAAAACTGTGAATTTTCTCATAATCGGCAGATCTTCCTTCTCTCCCGGAAAATTTGGATTTTTCGGGAAAAGATGATTTTCTTGAATAAGTTTTCTAATTCAAATCCCATTATGTTTAGCATACAAGACCTCAATCCTGGGTAGATATTTGTAAGTCGGAATGTAAATTTAAGAATGTCAAATGAATACCCGAATCTAATCCCCCACGGCATTCCTAACGTGGGAAAAGGTTTTCGTGAGCCCCAACAGGGTCGGCGTCCTACCCACGGTCAAGCCCAGAGATTTGTCTGTGCCTGTGTCTTGCAGCTTCTCGAAGAGGCAGAATTGTTTTGATCAAAGCAGTCAACATTGTGATTTGGTCAAGAGAGGGAATTATGGGTATTTAGAAAGAAGCATACTTTATTTTGAAAATAATAGGATTACGTGCAATATTTTTCCTTGCACAGTTTTTAGTTCATGTAAATATGCTTATCTGCTTTTCCAGCAGATGCCGTGAGGTCACGTTTTTCAATATTTGTGTAAAACTGTAGGTAGCAATGTTCTATGTGATTTTAGGGGGAAATATTCTTTATATTGTTGGCAGGAGAGATGTTTTTGTTTATTTAAAATAATTGTGGATCTTGCATTATTGTATTGTAACTAACTGCCTCAGCAACAGTAAATATGCAACAAGCAAATCTTGAACCTTAGACTAGTATTGACAATATTGCTACTCTAAAAGAAATGTATATAATGCAACATGCTGATTTTACCCATGTACGTCTAACCAATATCCAGCCTGGGCCACATACATCTAACTGGCATTTGCACAGTGATGACCACATATACAGACTGTAATAGCCTTTGGGACGAATCTTTGGTGAGATTTATAAAGGGCATTGCCAACGCTTTTGACTGTCTGTAAATCAAGTTAATTTTTGTATAATGCACAGTTTGTTTAACCTTAGAGCTTCTATAGATTTCTACTTTTATTATACTTGAATCAGGCAGAAAAGCACTGTGGAGAATCTGTAGCTCTGGATGCAATATGCAAATATACCAAAAAAAATTAATAGTAACAATAAACAAGGTACTGAGCGAGGATGGTACCTGGATGCTATATGTCCAGGAAGCTCTGTTTTTTTTTCCAAATCATACCGTAGTGAAGGAATTTAAAATATGCAATCGTCTGTCTTCAAAGGTCGTGAAGTCACACACAGATTACCTCTTTAACGTGAGAAACCTCTGAGTCTCTTTGTCACTGTGATTTCTGTTCTCAGGTGAGAGCCTTTGAAGGACATTAACAAACCACCTCTGGCCGATCGAGTGACGTCAAGGGCAGGGCAGAATTAGAACTCTGTGCCGGCGGAAGCCACCGGCCTTCAGCTGGTGTCACTTCCGTCGCGTGATTTCGAGAACCGTTGAGAAACCGTATACCAAACATGAGGTTTCTGCAATCTGCTGTGATCTAGAACTCAGAGCCACGCCTGAAACAGCAAACAAGTATGAACTGCATGATGCATACGACTTAAAAGGCATAAGGACTTTTTTGCATAAAAGGTACGGGAGAGGCTCAACGTCGGACTCTTCCGAAGCTTGTTTCTTTGGCTTTAATGGAATGACTATTTCAAAGGGTCGAGCCTTTCACTAGGACGTGGCCAAGACCGACCACCCAGCACGGCGACCGCTTCATTGCTCTCGCATCCTCGAGGCTGCAGTGTAAATCATCTCGACACTTGACTACTAGGGGAGGACATTGTGTCTAAAAGTGCTGTTTGGGGAATTTTTTTAAAATCTGCAAAAATAAATATTGGATGAACTACACATTACCATAAAGTGCCCGACAATGAAGCTATGAAATAAAATTGGTCATAATCCAAACCTGGCATGGGGTGGCTCTCTTTTTTAATCGTCCAGTCACCCCTTCCTCTCTCTAGGTGACGCACGGAAGGACCCCACCGTCTCCACCTCTGCCTTGCCACTGCCCAGTGCCGATTCGAGCTCATGTCTTCCTGACAGGTCTGCTCGAGAGCTACCCATTCTTTCCTGTATGGTCAACGAGTCGTGTTGGGTTCTGAAGTCACAGGGTAGGCACGCAGAGTGTCACTAAGTACGTGAGTGCCGGGCTACCCCAGTCCGTCAACTGTGTTTGGTGACCTTGCTTTAAGCATTGAGGACGGAGAAGAGACGCTGTAAAGTGAGTGACCAGTGCCGCAGGGACTAGGAGGGCTTCTCCTCCAGGGCCGTGACGGTTCCACCGAGAGCGAAGGTCCATTTCCTGTTGAAATGAACATATCTAAAGATCGAAGAACAAAATCTTCATGATTTGTACAATGGAGAATTCGGTAAGCGAGTGATTCTCCTGGATATGCTGAGTGGAACGAAGCTTCCGCTCTAGATATTATAAGTTCACTTTGTTCCCCATCTTGTTAGTAAAGGTCCCATAGCTTCCCGGCACAATCTCTCGTGTCACTGTCACCCCCTTGTTTTGTGACGATGTACTCATTGCCCACCTTCCCCAGGCCCAGGCTCACAAGAAGCTCAAACAAACAGTTAATTTGTGTCTATCGCTCCTAGCTGTTCTGTTAGAAATCAGAGTGGGAAAAATTAAGTAACCAACTCATTTTCATGTGCACAGACTAGTCCGATGTCCCCATTGACGAGGCCAGTGTACCCTCTCCTGACTCATTCTCTTGGAGGCACGAATTCATTTAGTTCCTCTTTGAGTCTCCAGTTCTCAGCATGATGTCAGGCTCATCGTAGTTGCTTAAAGCTTATGTGAAATGAAATTGGACAGAATATGACGAGTTCAAGATGGCAGACTTTTGGAAGCATCTTAAGGTCTCTGTCGACTCTCTCACGAGTATGATACACAAAGCGTGCTGTCCTTTGGAAATGGCCTACAATAAATATTCACATCAGACGCACAACACCGAAAATACAAGGAACAGTGTTGAGCTTAGAGTAATAGCGCAAATCTCAGACTAACGCTGGCCTTAGGATGGAGAGGAAGATACACAAGTAAGTAGCCAGGAAATTCTTTCTAAAGCCCAGAATCCTGGAGGAAGTAAAGCCTGGAGTCATTTCTGCATGAACTATGACTAAACTTTCTCAGGTTAGAGACTAGCGAGGTATTACACATACTTTTAAAAGATGCACGAACCAAATGATAATTTAAATATTTGGCCCCTCCTCATTTATGGGTTGAATAAATACGAAACTTCTTATTCGAGGATAATCTTTCTTCACGTATTGTTGTCGATTAATGAAATTTAAGGTTTCAACTGTATAATATATACAAGCAACTGACATTTGGTTTGTTTTGGTGATTATGCATTTATTTAACGGTTTCGAAATTGTTAGCGTAGCAGGAAGGAGCTCAGAGGTCATTTCAAGCTTATTTATATGTAAATGATTGGATGGAATTCTGGCCCAATCTGACCCTTGGCAGTGTGATAGGCCACGATCTCGTTTTGATACTGTAGACCGTTGGAGTGACAGGGCCAGCAGGGGCGGGACTTCTGGCTCGTGAGTTGCCTCTTATTTTGTGACGCGTCTTGGGTCCCTCGCGTGCGGGCTGAACCTTTTTCTTTTCTAACCTTTCTCAGCCTGTCGTGTTTTACATGTCACTAGACCAGTGTGTGTGGAAGTGGCTTCCGCCTTCTCTCTCCTGCCGCCTGTTCCCGCCTCCCCCCGCGTGGGAACGTCGCACGGTGTCCTGTCACAAGCATCTGTGTCCAGTGCCTACTGTTGTCCTCTCCGCCACTGCCCTCAGGTAAGAGCTCCGATGACATGTTTGATTTCAATTCCGTGCGTTGCACTTGGCTCCAAACGCAAGACATTTGGTGATTTTTTTTTTTCATTAAATGAGTAAACTGAATAATTCTGCCATCTAGAATGCATGTAAGGGCAATATTATATATACTGGTTTAAAAATCAGATTCCAGTGTCCGGTGATGTTTGAACGGTTTGGAACAGCCTCAGTGGAGTTTGGGGGTGCCACAAACCTTGGGGGTCTGAGCCCCGAGAAACTACCGGCAAAGAGTGACTTGGGGACTGTGGGAGCATTAAATCTCGTGTCTAAGTTCAGTAGCCAGAACGGAGAAGGTGAGAGTCACAGAGTTTAGTGGGGACACCTAGGGGTCACCAGCTAGCTCGGTTGAGTGACAGGGCCAGTAGGGGCGGGACTTCAGGCTCGTGAGTAGCTTCCCTTTTTAGCTGGAAGAGGTAGCAAAAGGCAAGGAGCAGACGTTAAACTCCGAACAGAAAACTCTGTGCTGGAAAGTAAGTAGGACCGAGCAGGAAAATGTCAGATGACCCTTCCTCTTCACGGGTCACGGGGCAATTATGCGGATATGCGAGAGTTACCGGGGTCACGACGTGGCAGCTTCTTGCTGGCCAGATTCTCACCGTCTGCACACCTGTCCAGGTCACCTGTTAGAGTTACGTGTGCACGTCTCTCCTGGAGAGTCCTGGGCGCCAAGGCCCTTGTCTGCGTGTGCGAAGACCGAGCCACTTTAGGAGCAGGTGGAGAGCGTTGCCTGCGCTTGGGGTGGGGGGCCGAACAGGACAAAGGGCTCCGAGGACTCTGAGCGTGACAACAGTTGAGGCCCAACTTCCGATGAGCTCGAGGAGATAAAACGTTCTGGAAAGTGTTGCAGCGGCTGTCGCCCTGTGATCACTTGCTACCTGACGACCCGGCTCCGTCAGGTCGAGGGAACAGTGCTGATTTGTGCCACCACCGCTGGCCTAGGGACATTTATAGGATGCAGGAGGGCATCCCCGCCACCCTTCTCGATCGGCGGTCTCAGAAAGTTGGGCCTACAGAAGAGCCGATGGACACTGCCACAGGCCACCGCTGCGGCCCGGAGCAGCCGCCAGTGCCACCACTCCAGCAAGAATCGGACGCCTGTAAAAGCCACACGTCCCGGGGACCCACGGGGACGTCTAGATTCTAACATCGTCCCCCAGAGACCGGTTTTCGAGCCACTGTCCTCTGTCAGGTACTGCCACACAGCCCTGGCGGACACCATCGCCACGTTTCCGGAACCACGTGCAGCAAAGCCCGGATCCCGAGTCACAGAGGGACGGCGTACACTGGAAACGTGCCTGTCGTCATGGCCGCTCAGCACCGTGCACGGCCGTGAGAGTGGCACTTCTGCCAGAAGCAGGTGAAAGGTGAAAGGTCCCATTCACTCCAGAATTAAGGGTGGCTTCCTGATCGGAGTCACACTCCTGTGCTGCAGGAAACCAGGACACGTCGGCTGGCTGCCCGTCACCAAAGGGCTGATTTAAACTAAGCCACGCAGATCGCTTTCCTGTTGGCGGTGCGTGGATGGTTGTGATGCCTCACCGAGAGATTTGAGGTAATCCCTAAAGGCTGGGTGGCAAAAAAAAAAACAACAACAAAACATAGAAAGTGTAAAGCAAAGCTTTATTTTATTTTATTTTTTTAATTCTCATCATCAGCTGTTTGGGGGACTGAGAGCCTTTGATTTATTTCCCGACAGTATTATTGAGAAGTCAGAAGGGGTCTGTGTGTTCGGGTCAGTCTCACGGATGAAGGGATTTCTTCAGTCGGGTGGGACAGCCAGCACGGGGACAATTCAGACGTGCGGGAATGATGCGAAAAAGCGAGCCTTCTCTGCACGAATCCTGCGTATTCTCCAAACGCATCACAGCTTTGTCAGGCGGGTGGAAGGGAGGAGAAAACGTGACCTCTGCTCACCACGTGTCCTGACTCCGCCTTGTCCAAATGAGAGAGAGAGAGAGAGAGAGAGAGAGAGACATGTCCCACGTCCCGGGCTTCTTCACAGTGAAACGCTTTTCACTAACAATGAGCCGAGATGCCCATGAGATGGCCCCATCTGCATGGGGCCGAGCGGGAACTGGCACATAGGTTCCTTTGTCTCCAAAGGCCCTTAAAACGGGGGTAGACGCTCCTCTTTTGTGAGGTGAAGTGAAGCAGGCTCAGTGTAGCCCCGGCCCTCGGCAAGGGTGCCCCGAAGGACCCCTCGTTAGCACAAGATGATCAAACCGGTCACTGCGGGCACCTTCCAGCTCTGCCTCTGTAAACTGCTGGCGGCGACTCCGCATTACGACCACTAATGCTAATTGGCAGTAATAATAACTGTGGCCACCCAGGGCTAGACGCGGACCATACGCATCCCCGTGCCACACGGGGGGGACCCGTTAAACTGGTCGTTTAAGGAAGCCAAGTACAGTCACGGTCAACAGCTGATTTAGGTTAGACTCATTTGTCATTTCCTGCTTCTCTTTGCGCCCACTGTGACTGCAGAAGCCACGTGAGAGGCCATGCGAAGGAGGCTTCCTGGCACCCCTTGTAAACACGCAACAGATGTGGCTTTGCCATTGGCTGCCGTCGGCCGGGGTTCGCCCGGGGCAGGAAGTCGGCCAGCTGTGTCCCCTTTACACCCCGGCCCGAAACCTGCAAACAGCTGCGTGGGAGGGACTGTCCCCTTCAGCTCCCCCGGAGCCGGGTTGGGTTTTCTGCATCCTCACCCTTCTTTCTCGCTCTGAGGAATCGGGCGCACGTTTGCCACGTTTTACTAACAATATACTAGTGATCGTCACTCTGCAGACGAATACTGTGCCACCCACTCGTGCCCAGAGCGGCGGTTTGGGAGGAAAGGGAATGAGAATCCCAGAAGCGTCACCTGCTGTCACGGCCGCGAGGTCGCTCACCGGTGTGAACGCGTGTGTCGCTCACCGGTCACTGCATCGCAGACCGCACCGAGCCTTAGCACGTCACACAGCGGACCGTTCTCTCTCGTCCGTTCCGTGGGTGGGGCGGGTCGTCCTTCCCTGGTCTCGCACGGTCGCCGTGGCTGCTTCCAGCAGGCGGGGTGGCTGGAGGCGGGCTCGGCGGGGCCTCCTTCCCCTCGTGGTACAGTCACCCCGGACGTGGCAGTCTCGGGGGGCCGGCGGGGGCAGCTACAAGCCTCTCGTGCCAGCACCGTTTTCATGACCCCTTGTTGGTCAAAGCAAGTCACGAGGCCAACCCTGACCCACCGGGAAAGCAAACACTCCCTGTCTCGATGGGAGGGTGGACACGTCACAGTGCAGATGGGTGTGAGGGGGTCATTCTGGCCTCAGCTGGAACCGAGGTCACGCGAATCTCACATGATGGCCTAAGGGGACGTCTATCTCATTAATGCTAGTTCAGCACAGATACTCTGGGGCTAAGTACAAAGCCTCCCCAGTTAAGACGCGCTACACTCAGCTCGTTCAGAGACGCTGAGAGTTAGCTGTAGGTACCCCCACCCCCGGTGTGTCCGGGGTGTCCCCACAGCACCGTCGGCTTGTCCATTCACTCACGCCTGTGTCAGAGCGTGTGCGAAGCCCCGCGCCGGCCCCTGGGAGAGGCGGCCCAGTCAACCTCAGGGCTTTTCCCGTCGTCAGGTGCTACCGTGGACACCTCTCTTTTCTGCTTACCTGTGCGAACCCCACCAGGGTCGACTTCTCCATGGTTTTTTTTTTCGTTTGGAGTTTTTAAAAAAACTTTTTTTTTTTCTCTCTCGTAAGCAAAAGCTCTCTTTGTCCGTTCCACGTGAACCTCTATTAAGAAGTTGTAACTAACAGGATGCAAAGTAAAGAGCGTCTCGTGGTGGCGTCCACGTGGAGACCCCCTGAGACACTCAGGGCTCGGGCAGGCAGCAGCCGGGGCTTCCAGCGAAGCCCACGCAAACCGTGGGCGCTTCGGGATTTGGCCGGTGGCAGGTGCAGATTTGAACACCGTTCATTCGTTATTAGTTTATCAAAGCGGAAAACATTTATTGTGTTTTTACCATGAGTTAGGTGAGGGACGGGGCCATGAAGAAAAATTCCAAGTTCTTGTCCTCATGTCACTGAAATTCTAGTGAGAAGAAGGAGTGAGCAAAAAAAAAAAACGTCCATTTGTCAAGTAGTGATAAACAGTGTGAAAAAAAATAAGCAGATGAAGGAAAACTAGCAAAAGAGACTGAGCGAGGGCCGGTGAGGTCCGCGACAAACCAGGATGGAGCGTGTCGCCGGCCGGGAAGCGTGTCAAGGGAAGAGTGACAGGTGTGTCAAAGGCCACTAATGCCGCCAGGTCAGGCGCGCTGCGGCCTGAGGACGGGCCACCGGGCTTGGCGCCGTGCGGGTCGTCGGCGACCGTTCCGGGGTGCCTTTCACAGTGGGGTGCGGCGAGGCTGCAAACAGTGTGGGGTCAGGAGGAGAGGTGGGGGGCGTCGGAAGCCCCGTGAGTGTCCCTCGGAGGGGCGCGTGGCAGAGGGGACGGGGCCGCGGGAGAGGGCGCTGGAAGGAAGTCCGGCGATGCGCTTGGCGTGGTCGGGAATGGTCCAGCCTCGTGGGAACTGCTGATGGCAGGGGTGGGGGCGGGGGCGGGGCAGCCTCGGGGACAGTGTCCCCGCGGGGTCAGGAGGACGACTGCTCCACGGCAGAGTGAGAACGTCACGCCGTCAAACGCTTTCTGTGTAGAGCCAAAAATCCATGCACGTGTTCATTTTTTATTTATACGCTACTTTAATAGCTCGCTGTGTGCATTTCAAAACATACGTAAAATTCTACCCAAATATTTGGAGAATAAACGTCTGCATAGAAGGCCCAGCATTTCCTCTCCAGACCCCGCAGGCTTCTCTCACACACACCTCCCAGAAGGGCAAGCACCTCGCTTGGGGTCTTAGCTTTAGAAAATGTCACTCTCTTCCACTGGCGTCAAGAGCCGTTGGAAGGAGAGAGCTCGGTCTCCTAGATTTGAGAATCCGAGTTTTCCTTCCATCTTGTTTTCTGAGTGTTTCCACCTTACACAACACCTCATGAAGAAGGATGACTAAATGTCGCACTCAAGTGGATTTCATTAAAAGTTCTAATTCATAAAAAAAAAGGTTCTTCAGATGCTCTTGGAGGTTGCTTTCGTCACGGGCCATGTCACAAAATGCAAAAAAGCACCCAGAAAGGAGAACAATCACATCTCGATTTTCATTTGTGGACATTGGGTCGCTTTTCCACCGTGACTTATTCCCATGGCTTCCTCGAATCCAAGACCGAAGGACCAAGCGTACACCTCATGACAGGTGTCCAACTAAAAGCTTTCGCCGCTTGATAAGAAGAGTGAGAAATACATTCTATTTTCCTCTGTAGTTTCTGTGTTAAAAAAAAAAATGCAGTGGCCACAAAACTAGGAAGGTGTGTCCCCGGGTTGCAAAAAGCAGAGTATAAATGACAGGCGCTGGAGCTCTTCCCAGAGGACAGTCCTCTGGAGAATATTTTTGCTAATGGTGAGGCTGAAATTAGTGGCACTTGCTGATCAGCTGCGACCAGATGACGGCGTCAGGTTGAATCACGATGCAGGTCTTCAAGGTGGTCCCGGAGTCCTTCCTGTGGCTTCGGCGTGATTCCAGTCGTGTTCGGGGCGCGGGTCTCGCCCTCGGAGAGACGGGAAGCTCTTAGACCAGCCTCTCCGCGGCAGGCGGCGGCACCAGGCTCCACATCTCCATGCGAGATCCCTCCTTTTCCTGACGGCTCGGGCTGTAGGTTCCCTGAGTGGCCCTTTTGCTGGAAGCGACAACAGCCACACCAACTGCCAGAGAGACGACCGCCAGCAAGGCGACCGTCACTGAGCCGACGGCGGTGAGAACGTCCACGATCAAGCCTGCTGCGAGCTGGAAAGATCGAGACAATGGTGGCGTGAGCGGCAGAGCCCAGGGACAGGCGCGGGAGCACGGGGGACGGGCCTGGAGAACAGGGGACAGGACAGGTGCGGGAGCACAGGGGAGGGACAGGTGCAGGAGCACAGGGGAGGGGACAGGTGCGGGAGCACGGGGGACGGGACAGGTGCGGGAGCACGGGGGACGGGACAGGTGCGGGAGCACGGGGCTACGCGGGACGGGAGCCGGTGCCGGCACGCTCAGCACTGGACCGACACCCGGGTCTCAGGGGACGGGGGTCGGACTTGCTCACTCCCAGACCACGAGAAATGACTGCCCAGCGTTTCAGACACTGTAGCATGAATCACCCGGCGCGTTTACTGTGTCGGAGCCTCGGGGGCGGAGACCGTGTGACAGCGAGAGCGGGAGACAGACCCACACGTAGCTTTATAAAACGGTTCTACGTCTGTAGAGATGCCTCTCAAGCTCTTTCTTGCCTCAAGGCCGGAAGCCCTAATTCCAAGGATGGAGCCACGAAACAGAGACTGCTCAGGGCACAAAGCGCGGTCCGAAGTCGGTTCTCCACGCAGAAGTGTTAGTCCCATGAATGTGCCACGTGCCGTTATCTCCGGTTCTGTTTACTTATCGCAGAGAAACGAGGGCTCCCTCAATATCTCGCCGTACGACCAAGGGAGCCAACCGACAAGCCGAACATCGCCGCCGCGAGCTTCAGACGGAGCAGTGCGCGGGGCACGTCCCCTGCCGGCCGCCAACGGGCCACGGCGCGGAGCCTCGGCGCAGAGCGGGGGAGCGGGCATTTGAAAGCCCCCTGGAGGGCCCTTTGCTTTGAATTCCCACCGCTCAAAGGCCTTTTTCTGCTCTGCTTTTCTTCAGCTGGGCTTAAAATACACAGCCCTGGAAGAGACCTTTCGATGATGAAAACTGCTGTGACCCAGCGCCTGACGGGGGCCTCCGGGTGCAGGACTGTCCTGCAAGGCAGCATGGCTCGAAGCTCGGACCTGTTTGTGCGGTGGGTGCTCCCAACCCTGCCCTTCTGAATAACCTGTTCTGATCAGATGTGCCCCACATTAATTAAAAGTTTCATGTAAAATTGTCATTTTCTAAACGGCTTGTGCTGTAATCCGTATTGTTAACACCTTTTTTAAACGCACGTGTGTACGCGATGGAACTGGGGTCACTTCGAACCCCGTATCCACAGAACGAAACATCAGGCATTTCACTGTGTTTCCCCGGAGACGATGCATTCCAGAAGGCCTGCTGGCCGTGGCCTGTGTGCGACCCAAGGCCAGGCTAACTCTGCCGCTCTGAGGCGAGGCCGTCGGATCTCGCCGGGCACCTTGTCACCTGAGAGCGTGCGGCTGCTGAACAGACAAGTGGATCTGAACGCGGATCTGCCGCTGGGCGCTGTGCACAGGGTACGTTTCCTGTACCCCAGAAGCACTGTGACGGGGTGACACGTCCTGTACCCCAGAGGCGCTGTGAGGGTCGAGGCACGCGGGCGCGCACAGAGCTGCCCGTGGCTCGTAGGCACCGGGACGACTCGGTCCCCTGCTCCCCACTGCCGGGTGACCGGCCCTGGCTGACCTCCCTGGTCCCGCCGCCCACGACCCACCCTCGCACCCCGTCGGCACTCAGAGCCGAGCGTGGCCCCGCGAGGCGCAGCCCCCGTCACCCTCGGAGCTGGCAGGAGGCTGGTGACCTGGGCCGTCGGCACCCGCCGGCCCCTCGCTGACTGACTGACTGCCCAGTGGCCCCTCAACCGTGAAAACACGCAGTGAGCTGGCTTGTCTGAAAAGGAAGAAAAAGGCGAGACCGTTTCTGTCCTCGGCATCGGGATCCGCCTGTCACTGTGTCGAGGGCCAGCGACACTGCACGGGGGACGTGGAAGCAGCGAGCAGCCTTGGAGGGGGCCCGCAGGATTCCTTGCGAACGTGACCGAAGCGCTGACTTGGAGGGGGCTGCCCGAGGCCTGGCTGCACCCCCAGGTCCCCCAATCCCACACGCTGGTTCTCATAAGGTGCAAGGAAGTGTCTGTGGTTCAGAACAGCGCCGTGTGGGGCTAAAATTGGCTCCCGGGAGCACTGGGCTGCAGCTGGTGACTCCAGACGCTCCGCAGAACCTGGTGTTTTCCGTTACGGAGGATCCATGCGGAGTTCGAGGCGGGAAGTTGGAAGGTTCGATGTGCCGGTTGACTGTGGGCTCCGTCCCATCTTCAGGGTGTGAGTCTCGGAAGTGTGTGTGTGTGTGTGTGTTTGGTTTTACACGAGTAGCTAAGTAAGATCGTTATGTACTATTATGAGAATTAACAGTCGATAGAAAAAGTAAAGATGTGGTTTTTAAAAACTGGTCTCATATTGATCTTCTATCTGTCTATCTAGAGCGAATTAAAACAGGGAGCGAGCAAGAGGCATAGTCCACATTTCAGACGGAGGAGAGGAGTTTTTACGACTTCACCGTTGTCACAAGCAAGTCTTCGATTCGGTGGATGGTAAAAGCCTCCCACACGGACCTGAGACCTTGAACTATCTTATTAAGGAATTGCTAGAAACAGCTGTTTCCATGGTAATCCTGAATGCGTGCCAGAACTCTGTTTTTAAAATGAATATTGCTCCAGCAGCCAATTTCCAACCATAAATACAGCGTCCGCTTTGCAGTGCTCAGGGGGAGACGGGGTCCCGAGGAGCTGACAGCGAGGACGTGGGTGGTGTCCCGGTGTGCTGTGGGGCCACTCGGCCACATGCTCTTTTTAACGAGTCAGCATGAAGAACCGGTGGACACCATAGGCCCGCGTCCTCCCGCAGAGCAGCAGGGCAGGAACGGGGCAGGGGCATCGACCCGCCCGCTGGCTCTGTCCCATGTCCCCATGTCCCCACGTCCTCGTCCGCGGCTCTGCTTCTCCCAGAAGGCACGCAGGCCTCGTCAGGCCTGCTGGGGAGAGGACACTGTGATAAAGGGGTGCCACAGGCTCTTTCTCGTTAACTCTCACCGAGGCGTTACAGCCCCTCGCAATGGCCCAAGGCCGGGAGGACCGGCCTGAGATGGGACAGGTCGGTACGGCGTCCGTGGCAGCCCCCGAAGAGGCGGGCGCCTCGCCGTGGGCAGCAGGGTGGACGCAGGGGGCCGGATGGGAAAGCGGATGGGCCTGAGGCTGCGTCTTCATGGCTCCTGCTCGGTGGACCCACCGGTCCCTTCGACACCGGCCCAAGCGCGTGTCCTCCTGCGGGCCTTCAGGGAGAGAGGCCGACTCTGCGACGGTCAGTCACAGCGGGACACGTTCCTCCCTGCACTCGACGGTAGTGGCCTGACACGCGCCCTGTGCCAGCTCGAGGCTCGGGTGCAGGGTGGCCGGCCGGCCTTGGGGCCACGTGTCCCCCGACGTCTCCCAGCCACTCTCTGCCCCCAACACCGGGCTTACGCAGGAATCCGGACACGGCGCGAAGTCTGGAGACACTGTTTTCATATTTTTCTCTCCTTAATCAGGTGCCATGCAGAGGACACAATAGTTTTCCGTGGAAAAGCCCTTATGACTAAAAATTAGCGCTCTCTGTCTCATCCAAGAACCCGATCCCAGAGGCCCAAACCTGAGCTTCGTTATGTTTTTGTAAATTGACTGTTCAGAGGGCGTCGCCGCCATTTCTGTCGACCCTGGGTCAGGGGCTGACCGGACGTCGGACTCCGAAACTGTCTTAATTCTCCTAACAGCTCGACCAGGGAGGCCCCAGCGCTTCCTGTCGCCTTCTCAGGGGGCCTTTCCCAAGCATCCTCCTCCGTCGCGATCGGCTTCATTCTCTCCAGCACATAGCACAGTGTGACATCTGCCTGGTGCATGGCGTCGTCCTGGTGTGATGGAAGCTCCGTCAGGTGTCCCCGCCGGGCTGTCTCCCTGGCACTCGGGACAGCAACGGTCCCCAGAGCACTGCGTGGACTGCCACCGCACGGAAGGCTTGTCCAGCAAGCTCCACGCAGCCCGTCTCGAGTGCAAACCTCAGCGGGAGCGTGACACGGGCTCAGCAGCCTGCTCCCTGGCGCCACAGAAGGCGGGTGCCACCTCGAAGGTGACGCTGGGAGGAAAGGTGGACAGGTGAGGGGCCACGTGGCCGAGCAGCCGCGCGGGCGCCAGGGCAGTCAGGTCTCGTTGCTCTCTGTGAAACTAGCTGCACACGATCTGTTTTGACTCTTTTCTGTCCCTTAGAGCCAGCAGGGAACGTCATCAGGTGACACAATCAGGAGCTGCTAGCGATGATTGAAAAAAAGGCAGCACCCGCCATTGTTTCCGACACGAGGGACGTTCTCTCGGCCACGGGGGTCTCAGAAGAGCTGGGCGGCGGCCACGCTCCCCGCCCCCTGTCCTCCCCTCTCTTCGTCACCCCGGAAAACAGCCGCTGCCAAAGGAAGACCCGGAGCGTGGGAACCGCCGGCACCGCGAGCGGCTCCCGTCCCGGTTTGTCGCTCCTGACGCTCTCGGCTCATCGTCACCCCGCACGCGGCTGCGGTCACAGCCGCGTCCCCCGCGTCCGGCCCCGATTTCTCTCTTCTGCGTTCCCACAGTCACGGCCCGGGTGAAGACGCTCCCCGTTGTTCGCTCGGGGTGCCAAAGCATCCCCAGGAGTCGACGCCACCCATCCAGCCCTTCGGAAGAAAAACGGCCTCGCTCACCTGGCTCGGATGCCCATGGGGACCAAGGGCGTCAGACCCGGCCACGCACAGCTGGCTTTGCCGAGGTGGCGGTCGAAGCCCTCCGCTGGCGGTCACGGTGGGTCACCGGCCAGCTAGCGCCCCGCCCTCCAGCAAAGCAACTCTGCGTCCCCTCCCCACACGGGGTCACCTGCCCCCGCCAGCGCCACGTCTCCACGTGGACACGGGCCGTGCGATCGGTCCCACGTCTCCCCCTAACTTCGTCCGCGCTCTGCGAAGCCTCCCCACAGACGTCCCCGAGCGGACGCGGCCAGGCGCAGGGCTCGGCCACCTGCGACCCCTCCCGCCAGACTGTGCGGAAAGAGTGTCTGTCGTCTCTGGAACTTTCCGGGGAGATGGAGTGTGGCTCCCACAGCGTAGCGCACCGCGTTGCTCTGTCAAATGCACTCACAAGGCTTTTCCAGAAGAAGACCCTCTGTACCCCGGATTGTTTGTGGTGGCGAAACACCCAGTCGTGTGTTCGTGCATTCGTTCGTTCAGTCAACACATTTTTACTGAAGGTCTTCGAAGTTTCAGGCGGCATTTTGGGTCCTTGGACGGACGGACTCCAAGGCACAGTCATTGTCTTGCACAAAAGCCACATTTTAGTGGCTCCGCCTGGGGCTGGGGTGGCCGCGGGAATCGCCACAGCTTTCGTGAGAGAGGTGTTGGGTGAGAGGCCCGCGTGGACGGGAGGAAGCGGGAAGGAGGCGGGTTCGATGCCATCCCTGACTCTGCCGGGAGGACGGGGCGGGCAGGAGGACGCCGCGGCTGTGGGTCGGGGGCGCCTCCCACCGGCCTGGGGACTTTCCGGAGGGGACTGTGCTCAGAGCCACACGCGGAGACGTAGGATGGGGAGAAGCAGCTCACCCGTCAGGAAAGCGTTTCCCCGGCCTGGGCGTGGAACCCGCCGAGGTGCCAGGTCAGGAAGCTGGGCGAGGCGGGTGTGGCATCACCGGAGCGTGTCTGTGACGGACGCTACACGCCCTTTCCGCGTCCTCATAACCCACCCCCGTTATTAGCAACGTGTCGGCTTCCCCCGTTAGCTCCCTTGCTACTTCTAGGCCCAGTGTCCTCCGCAAACCTGGGTTTTGTAGGACACGAAAGGGTTTGAATTTCTTTATACCTCATCTCTGCCATGGTGACCGACAAAGAGGTCAATTGATTTTAAACATAATTCCAAAAGCAAGGGAATTTCCGGGAATGGGTTCAAAAGGCAGGGTGACTTTTGAGATTCAATGATACTAAGGTCACACGAATACTAACAGCTAAATGCAATTGCTGGTCCCTGGTTCAAAAACATCGATAAAGGATGTTATTACGATGATTAGAGACAGCTGAACATGGAGGGTCTGTGAGATGATCAGTTTCCTGATACTAATATCGTGTTTCAGAAAGATGTCCTTTTTCTTCGAAGATACCGAAATATTTGAGGTAAAGTATTATAATATCTACAACCTACTTCCTAAAGATAGAGCAAAAATTCTGTGTGTATGTGTTTGTGTATATCTATATATATGTGTGTGTATATATATATATATATATATATATATATATATATAGAGAAGAGAGAGAAGAAAAGAGAGAGAGAGAGAGAGAGAGAGAGAGAGGGAGAAGCAAGACAGCAAAATGTTTAAAAAAATCGGTGAATCTAGGGGAAAGGTATCTGTGTGTTCATTGTCCTTTTTTTTTCCTGACTTTCTTTAGTTTAAAATTTTTTTTCAAAAAAAGTTGGAAAGTAATGTTTTTTAAAATGATGATTCTAATGACAATATTTCCTCTAAACCCCGAATTTGCAGACCTGGTTCCTTCTGCTGTCCCAGACCTTGCTGATCACTCTCTCTGTACTTTTATTACCCTGTAAATCTCGTCCCCATCGACGGCCCTGTCCCCCTACTAGACGCTGAGATATTTATTCACGGGTCACATCTTATGTTAGTTTCCTCGTACGTTCGGCCCCTACGCTATACCCGCCAGTGCCAGGCACACAGTGGCTGTGCCTGGACTCTCGTGATCTACTGGCACCCGTCACCTTTCTTGACCTAAATGCCGTGCCATGTCCTGGCTCTTTCTGCACTCGAATTTCTTTCTGCAGTTGGTCAAAGCTGTTATTAATTTATTCTCACGTTATGCAGAAAAAAAGAGGCCCGAATCGCTGACACCCTCGTGGCTTATCACATGTCCCTTTGGCAAACGCGACCTCATTCACGTCATTGTATTTATCGCCCCCAAATCAAAACCAGTCGCAAAGTAATGAAGGTCCTTTGGTTTGCGTGGACTTAATCCATGTCAGAATGGCCTTAGGAGCATATCGGGATAATTTGACCAGCAAAAGGAAAGCCATAAAAATGATCAAAAGCCAATAGATATGCTGAGAACACCAAGCTTATTTTCCTGAGGATTTATGGCCAACTTATCAGAAAATTATTTGGTCCAAGCCTGCATTCAAATAAGTCCCTCAGTAACTCGGCAAAGATTCCAGCCCCGGAAAAAAAACAGCCTCCCGTAATGAGATGCCCCCGCAACCCCACCCCGCAGCACATGCAGCTTAATTTTCAACAGTTGTGAGTCGGCAGTAAATCCAGCTCTCCAGCAACCTGTTCCCCGTCCACCTCGGACCTGCGTTAAATTACCCGATCGTGTAGCCACAGCTTCGTCCCTCTGACACACGTGCATGTGTGTTTATTAATCAGGTAGAAGTTTAACGTCCGCCATCGCCCAGATGACAGCCGTGCCAGCTCTGGCCGTGACCCAGCAGACATGCGCCATCGGCTGTGCCCAGCCCCGACTCCAGAGGTTCTATTGTATTGACCAGTCTCAAGTTGGCTTCCCCACGTATAGGTGATGAAGTATGCTGTCCAGCCTGCACGTAAAACACATCACTTTAAGTCTGTCGGCTTGTCACCGAAGTCCTTGTTTATAGAATCTATTGTGCCATTTACTCTATTCTTATTTTAAAAAGCAAACAGAGACATAATAACCCTTTCTTCCAGCATTCCGTTGATGAATGTCTCTTCCCTGCACCTTCTCTCCAATAATCCCAGAAGTAGCTATTTCTGTTGTGACTGTCAGTTTGTATCAAATTATCAGACTTGTTTCAAAGTTGCCCAGTGGAAGATGAAAGATGCATAAGTGCGTTAATGGGAATCCTTTCCCAGCCCAGCCTTCTGTCTTCAAAATAGTTTGAGACTTGGTACGTCTCCACAGAGAAGGACCCCACGAAGCTGAGGCTGGTCGGATCTGCGGTGACATCCCTAAAACCTGTGAGCTGGTAGCAAGTTAAAACCCCAAGGCACGCGACAACCAGCCAACACAGACGCCCTCGCCTTGTGATGCTCTGTTAGACCAGCATTTCACTTGAGAACCGAATGGGTCTTTCCGAAGTCAGGTTTTCATATCCAAAAACCATCTGGTCAAAGTCTGTAGACTTTAAAGTTGGCAGGATTAAAAAAATCCAAAACAAACACCTTGCGTGTGACTTTGTTAATGGTCCGCCTAAATGCCCAAAGACACGGCCAGATGGAAGCGTACGTTTACATGAATACTGAAGGATGCGAAACACTCCTTCCCAAAAATAAAGTCCAACAGCGTTACGTATTAGTTTAAGAATACTGCTGAACCAAAGGTGCCCCACCCACCTCCAGCTGTAAATTTAGTACCGGATTTAACAACAATAGAGCTGAGATTATTATTTGATACTCGTGGGTCTCTAAGTCTATGCATGCAGTAATTATGATATTCAAAATGTCTGCGCCATCTTTTGAAATAATAGTTTAGAAGATCGTTGCCCAGGAAAAGACGGGACTTTGAGATGCCAAGAACTCTGTCCCTTCTCTACAAAAGGCTCACGGGGCACGTCATGCGAAGACTCTCTCCGCCTGAAGCCACTGCTAATATAAAACAGTGAAGACCCGAGTCTGTTTCCTGCACGGTTCAGAGACCGTTTAAGAAGAAATGTGAGAATCCAGTTGAATGACATTTTAGCTCTATAATTTGCTACTAACATTCTCGAAATGTAAGTTTTTTCCGGATGATCTTCATTACTCTATTTGCTCATAGTCTGTGTCATATTGACATGTGAATTACAGCTGACCCTTGGACAATGTGGGGGTCAGCGGTGCCGACCCCATCTCCCGCAGTGGAAAATCTGTGTAGAACTTTTGACTCTTCCCAAAACTTATCGACGAACAGCCTGCTGTTGACCAGAAGCCTTACCGACAAGAGTCGATTACTCATATTTTATATGTGTACCGTAGACTGTATTCGAGAATAGAACATATTATTAAGAACATCATAAGGAAAACATATTCACAGTATTTCTTGAAAAACATCCACGTACAAGTTGATCTGCACCGTTGTTCAAACTCGTGTTGTTCAAGGGCCAGCGAGCTGTATTTATGTTTTTTCCTCCCCTGCATTTCGAAGTAATTGCTAAAAGAATATTCCCCCTTAGGGACATTTTGTTTCCTAAATTCCCAAGAGTTCAAACTGTAAACGAAGCCTCGTCGTTTTTGTGCTGTAGTAAAACTTGCTTTTTCCCACACCCCAGAATAGCTCTCCTCCCCCCGCTTTAAAAAAATATATATATATATCTCCCCTGGGTGTCTAACTTTCCAATCCCACTGCCGTTTCGATTGCTCGTCCTCAGGGGCAGGGAAGAAAACCGTGATTAGTCACCGGTCTTGAAAGATCCTCCCCGATTCTGTCGACAGGGACCCGAGCCAGCTCTCCAAACATGCTCGGCGCTCATGTTCTCCTCAGGGTCATCCTGCTCACACGGTGCGGATCAAACGCCCAGCCCGGGATTTTCAGAGTGGTGAGGAGACACATTGACATCCCGCTGATGGCCCTGGGTGTAAAAGGAAGCCATCTGCCACCGAGTCCCCACGCGAGGGGCAGTCGCAAACTGGGGAAGAGGACGGGGTCACGGCACCGCTCGGCTCCGACCCAGAACCCACCCGCTCCCTCCTCTGGGTGGCGGGCCTGACGACACGTCGCCGCCCCGTGCAAAGCCATCGTTACCCCGAAGTGGTCCTTAGAAGCTGGTCCTCACCCAATGGCATCACTGTTCTCTTTCATTGAAATTCTGTTGCTACTTTTTAGGCTCTTCTCTCCCTGTCGGGAACGTAGAGTAAATATATTATTTCTAGAACAAAATGACGACTCCGTCTCTCATCATGTGTGCGGTCTCCCCAGGCAATGAATCTTCAATATCCAGTTTTCTACGATGGAATTGCCTGTAAAATACTTCGGATCTCAGAGGCGGTGCCAGGGAAAGGGAAGGTACTAAGATGTTCCTGGCGCTTTACGTGCCATGTCGTTGCTTCCAAGGACACAAGTGCCATCCGACGACACGGAGACGATCGCCCTTATTTAGAAGAGGATTGGAACTCGTTCTCTGTATCTGTGAGTCTGTTTCTCTTTTGTGTGTCTTGTTATTTTTTTTTAAGATTCCACATGTAAGTGAAATTGCCCATATTTGTCTTTCTGTCTGGCTCACTTCACTTAACCTAATAATCCGGATCCATCCATGTTGTTGCACATGGCGAGATTTCATCCTTTTTTATTGCTGAGGGATATTCCATTGTACGTGTGTGTGTGTGGTGGGGGGGACCATATCTTCTGAGGACAAGGAAGGGAATCCGAATAGTGGCCCTGTTTTCTTTTTCTTTTTATCCGTTTTATGTATTGGGGTTTCAAATAAAATTTCCTTTGAAAAGAAAAAAAAAAAAGAGATGACTTAAGTAATTCGTGTGAAGTCACGCTAGTGAGCAGCAGACCCGGTGTCCAGGTGGCCAGACCCTGTTCCCTCACCCACGGAGGCGTCCTAGGTCGAGTACTTGACGGACGTAACCCCAACTCCATCCTCCATTTCAGCCGTGGTACCCCAACTCGGCGTGTTTCCACACTGAGACGTGAGTAACACTGTCTGTTTAATATTTCCCGTCTCTTGCTATGGGCTTCCCCAACCAGCCGAGCACCTCTGCTGATTGGCGTGCTTGCTTATTTATTTATTTTTTCCAGGACCTCACATAGGAGAGTCATCCTCAGGGAAGAAGGCTGATGGATGGAAGGATTTGGTTTGCCAGTTCTGAGAGCGCACCTCACACACGGTAGGCATCCAGGACGTAAGCTCCGTCCATAAACAGCGCCTACCTGTACCCCGAAAAATTCAGCGGGAGAACCCGGAAAAGGAGCCACATTCACAACTTCCAGTCCCCTGGTTTTAACACCCCAGCATGTCTATCGAGAAATAAAACAGCTAAACATCGCAGAAAGCTACATCCCAGGGTGGCTGGCTGCAGGAGACAGCCTCCGGCCCCGTTCTTGTTTTCACACAACGTTATCAGGTGATGATTAAGAAGTAGCTGCTTCCTGCTTCGTGTCAGGCGACAAGGTATCGAGCCAACAGCATCCTATCCGTGCAGCCCTTACACAGCGGCCATGTGTTGCTTCCAACGGGAAATATTAATGGCGAAGCACACACAGCTCTTCATTGGCTGCGAGCTCAGCACATTCCTGGCGTTATTTGCTGAGATGCAGATAATTGTACTTCTCGTTAACGAGTTTCCATGTATTTTTTTCCTCCGTCAGCAGGTTCTTGAATCGATGCCTAGATTAGGTTTGACTATCATCAGCACAATTTTTGGCTCGGATGGAAAGTTTGAAATTTATGCATAATTACGAATTGTACATCACTTGCTAATTTCCAAGTAGGAACCGCGAAGCCTTCGGGGTGCGTTGTCACTGCGTGTTTGCCTGTCTGCTTGCGGAACACGTCGGTCCCTTCGCCTCTGACCGAATGAAGGTGTCCGTGACGTTTTCAGGACCCTGGGGAGCATTTAGGGGAAAACGAAGGAGGGTGTTCACACCTCGCCCTCTGCCCCAGGAGTTCGGGATCCCCCGAGCACGGCAGAACTGCAAAGTCCTTTTTGAACTCCTCTCGAGACGCTGAATTTCAAAACCATTAAACAGGAACTTCTATTTTCTTATAGATGTTAAAAAAAAAAAGTGGCCTCGACGTCATTTACGTGAAAACACATGCACATATTTCGCCACATATGAAGTTTAAGGATGACTTAGACGGTGCCAGAATTCTATGAATGCCAGCTGATGAGACAGCGGTATGGCAGTCTCTAAAATACTCCTAAGCTTCTTCATTGCAGTGGCACCTCGCTCCCTATTAAAAAGTCCGATGGGGAAAAAAAAGGTATCCTATACGACCACGTAGAAAATCCAGGAAGGCAGCATACGTGCGTATAAAATGTTACGAAGTCTAACTACTTTTCTTTGTAAGAGCATACTTCTAATTTGGGTGGCAAAAATTGGAATTGGCGTGTGCTCGGCCACGGCCTCCTACAGTTCATGGCATAGCACCCTTCTGTCTTCGTGCTTCATCTCAGGGTCCACACCTTTTGGGGTGTGGAAAGCTGTATTCAAACAGAAGATGCCATTGTTTTATCTTCCGCCGACTTTAGAGTCCACCACGTGTCATAGGGGCACAAAGTTTTCTGAACTGAACTGGTAAATTCGATGATATTGCAAAACAAAGGCAAAAAGGACCTTCTAGGCATAAATAAGGAGCAGCCCCTGATACACCCAGGTGACACTCGGCACGTTCGCCGGGTCGAGAGGAAGGCTCTGCAGATCCAGGTTTCTGGCTCAATCTGGATGTCACCTTGATCTCAGAGAACTCAGTGGGAGCTTGTGACTGTGTCCGCAGCCAGCGTTCGCTGGGATGCAGAAATCGGTGAACAAATTCTCAAAAGGGAACCAAAGAGAGTGTCCTTGTCACACCCACTCTGGCCAGCAGTGCTTTGTGAGTTAACACGCAGGACGCAGCCTACTCTCCCCTCTCAGGGCATCTGGCCGGCGACCATTCGGAGGCTTTGCTCGTGAGGATACTCACGTCGCCATCACACATCCAGGCTTCCGGCCCCAGAACGGCTGGACAAAGACACGTGTCCCCTCCAAGGAGTGGCGGCCTGTGCTCCCCAGCCCCGGTGGGGTCCTGGGAAATACACTCCCATTCACGCTTCAAGGCGGAAGGCAGATCTGTGCCACGGCACAGGACCTGTCCCTCTCCGGCTCACCCCACAGGTGAATGAGAAGCGAGATGTTCATACTTAGGGTTCTGCAAATAGATAGTCAAATCAAGGCGCTCGTATTGGTTCCTATAATTCGAGAGAGTGTATGTTGGTAATTAAGCGGCAGGGGAGTTATACCAGCCCAAACACACACAGCCTTTAACCCCAAAAAGCTGGAAGTTAGAATAATGTCTGTCTTGCTCGCCACGAATATCTTAAGCTTTCGTAGGACTTCATGGGGCAAATGAACAGACGTGGGATCTCAGCCCGGCCGGGCTGTAGAGCAGATCCTACAATCTCGTTCTCATTTACCGTCCACATTTGCTCCCTGGAATTGTTCTTCAAAAAATTCTGCAGAGTTCCCCGGGCACAGTTGTTTTTGTTTTTGTTTTTGGTTTTTTTTGTTGTTTTTTTTTTTAGTCTATGAAAAACTTGTGTTTTTGCAAGCTGTGTGTAAGGGTCCCTATTTCACACACCCGTTTTACGGTTAAGAAATGGTCACATCTCTAGGGTTTCTAAGTTTTTAGGCAGAGCGATCTGTTTGGAAACAACCTCCAAGGGTTGCATTTTGCAGATTAAGAAACGGAAGCCCAGGGTCGTGCGTTGGGAGGGAAACAGGGACTTGAGGTTGGACGGGCCGAGATGCAGGACGAGAGGCTGAACGTGGCCGGGCCTCGGGTCTCACGTCTGTGAAGTGGGAACCACAGGGGCTCTGATGGGCAGGACTAAGCGAGATGTCACTGCCTGTCACACGTTTGTGGTCTTCCAGGGAGCTGGGACGAGAGACGGCGCAGCCGTTGGCAGAGGCGGCCCCCTGGCACCCTGAGCGCCGGGCCGTTACGGCTCCTCGGGCGGTGACCAGAGAATCTCGAGGTTTCCTGGGCTCTGCACACAGACCGCGGGAATCGCACAGCTGTTCGGACCACCGACTGCTGGGTTTGGGGTCCGTTTCCTACTGACCTGCACGACTGGGATATTTTTTTTTTAAGTGAGTAAACATATTTCTTAATTTTATATACTTTAAGATGATGACTGATAACTAAGAATAAATCACTCATTTGCCCCCAAGGGCTCACCCCCCGCCCCCCAGTGGTGCAGATCCAAGGAATCCGCTCAAGTTTTAGCGAAGGGAAACTTAATCTGATTACCCTCCAACCGCCTCGGACCAAAACATGTCTTTGGTCCTTTGAGAACAAAGGGGAGAGTATCACAGGCCTGAAAATCCTCAACTGATGAATTGGAACTTTGGAAAGATTCGAATAAGTTAAAAAAATAAATAAATAAAGTGGGAGAGGGGCTGCTTAAAGCAGGACTTAGCTGCAAACTACACCCGGAGAAAACTCTTAATTGGCAGAAATCAAAAATCGGGTTACAGAACGTGTGTCTTTAATAAGCTAGTTTGAAAACCGCCCCGTCCAAAAAGAAAAAATAAATAAAATCTGCTCAACAAAAACATCCTACCTGCACAGCATTATTTAAAAAAAAAATGAGTTTCTGGAACAAGGAGCACTTTGTATCGGTTTGTGCTCCAACAGCAAAGAATAAGTCTCAGAGTCGTGGGGGAGTTTTCATTCATCAAATAAAACTGTCGTTAAAGAAAGACGCCACCGTTTTTGATCTGTTTCCTTCGAGTGAGAAACTGAAGCCCGCGTGCAGCCACAACCTGCAGGAAAGTTTAGAGGAAAACAGGACACGATCCTAAAACGCGAAATTATACGATGACTCTTCCTTCTCCGGCTGGATTTCGACAGAAGTCCGGGGAATTTAATCCGGAATCTAGGTCACCCTTCATGTATCCAGTTTTCTGTCCCTTTGTTTCCCAGCAGGACTCACCCCTCTGTGTCATCCAAACTTTTCCCCCAGTATCAGGCTTTACTCATGACCTTCTCTCTTCTCTCTCGAATGCTCCCCCATGTTCTGTCATCTTTCTCATGTTTCCTGGCCTTGCTGAATTCCCATGAAAACGTCCCCTGTTGTCATAGCTCACGGTGGCCGAACTTCTGTGCATTCAGTCTGCGCTTACTCAGTGCCGCACATCGGGGCTTGGTTGTTTGCAGGGCGCCTTGTAGTTTATTTTTTTCCCCCCTAAAACCAGATCGTGGTTTCTGCCAAATGATGAGCGTAAGGATTACGTAGATTATATTCCCCCAATTCCCTGGCCACCTCCCTCTCCCCCCGGGTCACACGGTGCGGGCTGTGCGGCTGCTTTGGGGAGAAGCTCTCACGCTCTCGGCGTGGGCTCGGGCGGGAGGCACTGACTCCAGAGCCCGTCTGTGTCATCGTGGGACAAACGAAGCAAAAGAAACAAACGAAAAAAAACAGAAACAAAAACAGAACGCGGTGTTCCTGCCGAGGGGCCCAGAATGTCAGCTCGTCCCTCGGGAGCGGCCACTGCCCACGAAGGCGGCCCACGGGGAGGACGGACGGGCAGGAGGAGGCGGAGCGCATGACGGCGCGCGCTCCTCGGGCTCAGCTCGGTTTGGACACGGGAGGACAGCTGGACATTCTCCGCACGCCTTGTGTGACAGCCAGGTCTGTGAGATGTGGCAGGGCCTGGTCTGATGAACGGAGCCTGGGGTCGGGGGGCGCGGGGGTGAGCACAGATGGCCCCAGCCGTGTCCCCGAGCACCTGTGGCCGCCGCAGCGTCTCTCCACCGTGACCCCTTCTTGCTGCCGCCTGGAGCCCCCTTCCTCCTGGAGCCCCACTTCCTCCTGGAGCCCTGAGCCCCACTTCCTCCTGAGATTTTCTTCCTTGAGTTTGCTTCTCTGAGCCCTTTGTCCTGGAGCCCTTCCTCCTGGAGGCCCCTTCCTGGAGGCCCCTATCTCTCCTGGAGTTCTCCTTCCTGAGCCCCACTTCCTCCTGGAACCCCTTCCTCCTGGAGCCCCCCTTCCTGGGCCCTTCCTCCTGGGCCCCACCTCCTGGAGCCCTCCTTCCTGGAGGCCCCTTCCTCCTGGAGGCCCCTTCCTCCTGGAGCCCCCTTCCTCCTGGAGCCCCTTTCTCCTCCTGGAGCCCTCCTCTTCCTGGAGCCCCACTTCCTCCTGGATCCCTTCCTCCTGGAGCCCTCTTCTGGAGGAGCCCCTTCTCCTGGGCCCTTCCTCCTGAGCCCTTCCCTTCTTCATGCCTGCCTTCCCTGGCGGCCTCTCCTCTCTCGTCGCCGGGGGCCTCTTTAACGATCTGTCCAGCGTTTATTATCTTTGGGGCGGTGCCATAAACGTCCTTGCTTCTCCGATATCCTTAGGTCCTGCTCGCTGATCCCTAAGGAGCCCACGGCTCTGGGCGTTTTCCAGCGTTTTGACTCCAAATATCAAAATGAAGTTACACCCAGAAGAACTAACCGCCAGCCAAGGCAACAGGTGGCAGCGCCCGCCCCGTGGCCCCCGTGGGGAGCAGGAGCTGGGCCTTCCGGGGACACGCCGTTTTCCTTGTGACTTAATTTCTTCAGTGAGAAACAATTAACACTTTGCTAACAAACAATCAGGCGAAATAAAAAACACATCGGGAAAAAGCGCTGTTCGTTTTGCTAAGGAAACTCCTGTTTGTTCTCTAAGGCCTGAGTCAACTTTCACCCGGTGAAACGTTTTCTGCCTCCGCCTGCTCCGGGGACAGCCTGATGACCTCGTCTGCGCACACTACGTACCAGTTGCTGTCACTTCAGTAGATACCGAGGCGCCCGCTCTGCCAGGCGCAAAGTGACAGAGGGAAACAGGACCCTTGTGGCTCACGGGCCGGGGTCTGGCCAGGCGCACGAGGCTTTGAAGCACTGCTGGCTGGTACGAGGTGACACGCCTTGGAGCCTGGGGGCTCACGCTGCAGCTTCCGAACCAATCACCTTGGACAAGGTGCTCGCCCTCCCTGTGCCCGAGCTCTCCTCAGGAACACGGGATGATGGCACCACCTGTCTGGGCGTCTGTGAATCCAGAGTGACCTGGTGCGTGTCAAGGCCTCAGCAGAGCAGACGGCCCAGAGCAAGCACCGCACGAACACTCGCTGTCGTCAGCACGGTCATTAAATGTGCGAGAGGGGTGAGTTTGGGGTGGCATGGGACCACGGGGACGTCTGATGCCGACGGAGCAGGGACGGGGCAGGCCTCGTTGTGAGAACGTAGATATTTGACCAGGAAAAGGAGAATGAAATGAGGATTTAAGGCTGGAAGAGCAACGAGCAAGGTCGCCTGTCAAACGTCTTTCTTCACGATCTCGCAGCGGTCAGTGCTCTCTGGCTTTTGGGGCAGTGGAGCAAACGGACATGGATTTTGACAGTTCGGCCATGGTCATCTCGAAGAGAAGAGAAGCTGCGCTCCCGGTCGCCAATAATTTGAGGGGCCCTGTCCGTTCTGATAGAATGTAGAGCTTTTCTAGAAGCAAAGAGGAAGTTCGATACATGCCAGAGGCTTCTCTGTGAGCATCCTCGTGTGTCCGCCTGGCTGTGTCACAGGCGAGACACGGCCTTGTTCTCGTGGATCTGCGTATCCTCCGGGGTTGGCTCAGGAAAGAGCCAATTTAGATCAAATTGCACTTCAACACGAAGACTAGAATTTCTGTACGTTGGGCTCTCGGACAGACACGGTCCCCTAGTGGCGAGTGTGGCTTGCATCTCCTTATGACAGTATCGTCACCAAAGTGGTCATTAAGGACCAAGCCTCGCTCGTTTTCATCCTGCAAATTGGTAGGAAAACGGGCCAACTTTCTGTACTTAACACGTACCGTCGCTTTCATCCTGATTTCGATAACTGTGGGGCAGGATGCTGGCTGCTGAAAAGTTTAAAGAAACGCGTTAGTTTTAACGCGTGATTTTGTCCCGACTTCTAGATGGGAGCCAGAGTGATTTCAGCCATTTATCAGGCAGTAATACGTACTCGGAATGACAAATACGCAGGAATCCCGTTTTCATTTATAGCATAGTCTTGCTGTCACCGACAGGCAAGGCACTGAGCCAAGCACGGTGAGCAAGGGTGACAAATGAATAAATCAAAGATACCTTAGAGAAAGTGGGCGGAAGTAATAACTACTCAGAGCTATATGAAGAACTAAATTAAACTCACACAGACAATGAAACGGTCATAAAGATGCTTTCCCACTGACCAGACATTTCATTGTAAATAGCCTATTATTTTTTGGATGAGTTATAGTTAATCATTGTTTCCTTTCTGTATACATTAGTCTCTAATAGATTTCTATAGTTTACACAAAACAGTCTGTGATTTGGTCGGTATAGTTATAAGAAAAAGATGAGAGCTGTGGTCTTCATGCCCTTTTAGAAAGAATGAATTCTTTTTATTTTTATGAAGGTTCAAGTACTAAATTCCTATAGCGCACCCAGTTTTCCGCATGTCATTCCATTTGCTCTCACAAAAAAGATCAGCCATGATTCAATGAGCTGTAGCCTCATTTCCTGAAGCAATGGAAGCCACTCAAGAAGAAAATCCATATTATATAAAAATCTGTACACTCATTCTTTGCAAGAATTTCAAAGAACAGGAGAAAGTAAATTCATGTCATGTTAAGCTGCACGACAGCATGGTATTCGACTGCATACTAGCCGTTTCTAACTTGGTGGATCTCAGCTCTATTTTTAATAGAAGAAACCAACGCTAAAAGTTCTTTTGAGCAAAAAAAAGCAAGAGAAATAATTCGAGAAAATGGAACTAACAAAATACAAGCAACTTCATTGTTTGCCTTGAATCACTCGGTCAACTCATTGGTTTGTAACACGTAGACCTGATTTCTGAGAGGATCTCTGGTACTTTCTGGTACTTTCTGAAACTTTCTGAACAGGCCAGTCGGGCTATCCGTCACTTCACATGTCTGTTCAGACTCTTCGTTTAGCCAAACAAAAAGTAACTTTATTATCCCATCTCTGTCACCTTGTCAAGTCCCCTAGTTACTCTCCCTACATGATATCATGTCTGTGGTGTCACTACTTCCCTAGTCTCTAAAGACCGCTCTCTACGGACACACACACAGAGGAGGAGGAGGCATGGCCCAAAACAGAGACATCGTTTAGTTCAAATGTTAAATCGTAAAAATGGACACGATGAATTTTTTTCTTATTCAACTAAGTCCAGGTTATGTTTCAGAAGCTTGGTCTAGAGGCGTCTGTGTGAATTTCTGTCACTCAGGTGAGATGACCCCTCCCTGGCTGAAATGCGGCCAGCTCGGGCAGGGAGAGTGTAAACCGGCATAAGGACACTTAGCATGGATGCCATCTGGAGGGGTCTTTGCAGACAGGGAAAGGACGGGCACCTTGGCCTTGATGGCCACTGGGTCTCCTTATAGCGTCACATCTGGGGAGAGACCACACTCCAGGAAGGTGAGCACTGGTGCTTCTGGGTTCGTGATATGTGGCGTGTGTGTGTGCGCGTGCTTGTGTGTCAGGGCAAATGAAGACAGTTTCTGAGGATGAGAAGTCTATAGACAGAGACAAAGGTTTTTATTTTTCGGTGCAAATGTGGAAAACCTGCAGTCACACACGATCCAGTTGAAAATGCAGAAAACTGAAGACAAAGGGACGGCATTTTTCAGTGAGATATTTCATGACGAGACATTCAGGAAACAGAAAAGCAATTGACAATGACAGTGACAACAGAGGCATCAGAGGCGTACAGAGAAAGAGACCGTGAGTGACTCGAAATGGATCTGGAAGGGAACATGTCACATTGGGCAGGGCCCGTGACTGTGTAACTCCAGAAGTGTCCGGAACGGAGTAAACATGAAAACTGGACACGCGCTCGCTGGCTGCGATCCAGTTTGCACGCACGTCACATATTTCTGGATATTGATGGGAATACCGACGGGAAGGTTTTCCCCACGACCCTTGTCACAAAATCTGACTCTGGGACGGTTCGCGTGGGAGAGCAGGGTGGCACGTGCCGCCTGGGTGTGAGAGAACTGGATGCATATAAAGGAAAGACCCCGAAACGAGTCACTCACTCCCTGTTTTGCACAACTGCCAACACGCCACGGGATCTGAATTCGTTGCATAAAATTTTATATTTCTGTCGAAAAAGGAAACTGAATATATTTCCTTTGCTTTTATAGATGCTCTTTGTCCTTTGGTTTTGAATGGGATCTTTCGCTTTCCCTTGGACATTTCCACAGAAAAACAACTTTCTTAAAAACAGTTGTGACTAAATGAGTATTGGATGTCACCCAGTAAATAAATTGCTCTCACATTTTCAAACCAGGGCAAGCTCCTAGAAATGCAAACACGTTTACAAAATGATATTTAACAGGCTGTTGTTATTGGAGTTGTTTTCTAAATTAATTTATAATTTATTTTCCCTTTAAATGAGTAGAAATAATGTCTCCTTTAGGAGGATATAGCCACACAAAAATATTTCGCACGATAACATACCCATGGAAGCAATAAAGATATTAGCAAATGTTCTAATTACTATTTTATATGCTCTCCTAAAGCCAAGCAAGAAAACATTTGCGTTTCTTGCTAACTTTGTAGATCTGTCATTTCAGGTATTTATTTATTTAAAAAAATTTATAATGCTAAATATATTTTGAATATAATAGGTACTCTGCTTTTTTTCAGAAAGATAGTCGAAGAGGATAAATTTACTTGCCGATTTTAGAAAAATATGCCTCCAAGAGATTCATGCTTTATAATGTATATTTTTTGGTGTGTGCGTATACGACAGTACTTATTTTGTATTCGGTTTGCATTGAAGATGTTGAACGGTGATTGCAATTAGTCTATATGATAGAAATGTCGATAAGCTCATAAATTTATAAGCGATTAAGCTATTTTATTTGTGTAGAAGGTGTTGCAGGGAAAAGAAGTCGAAGAGGTTTTTTCTTTTGCCTTCTCTCTCTTTTTTTCATTTAATCTTATGATTAGTTTCAAGTGTACAGTACGTTGGTTAGACATTTACGTAGTTTATAAAATGATCCCACCGATTGCTTTTTGTCTCCGGCTCTGCAGCTAGCGGTTATATTAACGCTGACCGCATTCCCTATGCCAAGTTCCAGCTCTCATTTTACTGGAGAAGAGAAGGTTTCGCAAAATCATGAATTATACCGACGAGGCTTAGTTTGAGGACTGATACCAGTTACATCAGAAAATGTTCTGTCTGCATTTTTAGGGACTTCGTGTAATTCTCTGCTTCCTCTTTATATATATATATATATATTTTTTTTTTTAATTTACCAGAGAACCAGCAACACTTCATTCTAAAAGCTATGTATAAAAACGTAGATGGATGTATAAACCGTTTAATCGGTAACTTTCAAATTGTCATGCGAATCGAAGAACATGAATGATTAAGGATTAAGGTGAATGAGAGCAACTTACATTATAAAAAATACATAGAAATAGACTCGGGGAGAAAATGGTTTCTAACTGCACTGGGAGTGTTAAGAATGATAATATATTTCTACTAAATGAAGTCAATAATGAGATGTTTCCGGTTACAGTAAGAAAAAAATGCTTTTGCATTCAAATCTAGAATAGGTAAACAGTTGATATACTCACAAAGTGCCTGTGATATGCTCACAATAGTCCTTGAATTTATTTTAGTTTTCAAGACTTGGTTTTTTGTTTTGTTTTGTTTGTTTTGCTTTTAGAGATCTAAACCGAGTCAAGGCATTTCTGGAAATTCAGTGGCTTCCGCGTTGGCGGGTGACTAACGGACGTCAATGCGCTTCCTACTGGTCCCACTCGACCACGGGCTCGTCGTTCGTGTGCAGAAGGAGGTAAGAGAGGAGCTGGAAGAGATTCTGCCACAGTAAAAGAGAGACATAGAAGGACAGGCCGCTTACGTTCATCTCGCAGTGGTCGCCCGCGAAGCCAGCGTCGCAGAGGCACCGGAACGCGCCCAGCATGTCCTGGCACTGGCCTCCGTTGAGGCAGGGATCGGAGGCGCACTCGTCAACGTCCTGTTCACACCTTGGAAGGAAACAGAGACAGTGGAACCGAGGCCCCTGTCGCATGAGGCGTCTGTGCAGCGGGAAAGGGAGACCTGGCCTCATCTGCCTGGAACGGTGCAAGTTTAATTACCAACCCTGTGCCATTTCCACATCCTCGGAGGGGGAGACGGCCCCTAACATTCCTCGAGCCAATTTTGGGTTTAACGGAAATAATTTGTACACACTCACATTGAACTAAAAGGGGAAAACAGGTCTAAATATTTAGAAACCAAGAGGTCAAGCCATGAAGGAACCGTTTGCTCGAGAGAGAGAGGGGACTAGTGTCCTTGCCGCCTTGTAAGAGTCCAGTTTATGGGGGACACTGAGGCAGGAGTTTGGGGGTCGGGCGTGGTTGCCAGCCTGGAGTCTTGTCCTCCAACCTGCCCTCGGGCTGTCGGGGTTCCACATGTCAGTGCCCTTAGGCTAAGGCGAAAGCCCGTTGAAAACAAAACAAAACAACACATACTTGGTTTATTCCGAGAAAGTCTGACTTATTATTTTCCCTTGGACTCCCATTTTTTTTTTTTTAACAAAAAGCAGAAGTAGATAATGAGAAGATTTCACTGGCTAACCAATCTGTGTTTCAGAGTTAAGCGTGATCTGGGGAAGACGACTTTCGAAAGCCCGATTTGCCAAAACAAGCGATATGCATTCCAAGGTCTTCTGGAAATTTCCTCCTCCCTCTCCAGAGCCGCTCACAGCGTCGAAGTCTGACGCCAACGTTTTCCACTCCCCACCTCCCCAGGGGCAAACCTCGCATGCGTGGGTCATCGCCTTATCGCCGGGACCCCAAATGGAACGGGTCGTGGTGGGGGGTGAGGCAGAGCCATCCCAAGGTAAAATGGAAAAAGAGATTTCTTCCCAGCAAAACAGTTCTTCGCCCCGCAGGATGCCGAGATAGCGGACTCATTCGTCTTCCTTTCTTGGCTCGGGCTCCTGGGCTGGAAGGAGCCTCCTCTGATTAGATCTGAGCGCAGCGTGACAGCTCGTGGAGCCCGCCAAGCACGCGCTGTCCTGGGTGGGCCGGAGGTTCACCCGCCGTTTCAGACCTGCCCAGAGGACACTACGCAGTCGCAGCTTTGACCGGCAGAAGAGAAGGCGATTTGTAAGGGGACAGCTTCTCGGATCCGTGGGCGTCATGGAAGCCACGTGTCCCCGGGCCTCGGGAGAGTCCCCCGTATCGTCTGTTCTTCCTCGAGCTACTCTTTCTCCAGTCCCCCTCTGCATCTCTTTAGAGCCAAACAGCGTAGGACACATACGCATTCGTGATAGGCACTGCTGAATCTGTCACTAACAGAGGGTAATTCGAAAAACTCCAGTGTAATTGTCACGAAGCGCACATACGCCCGTCGTTCTATTAGCTGCCCCTCTGGGGACGGTTAGTCCCGTCCAGATCTCTTTGTCCGTGGGTTCGATTTGGACTCCTCGAATCCGTGCCATGCACCGCGTTTGGTCGGAGATCACTGGCTCCGACCCCGGATGGCATATCAGACGGAGGAGCAAGTTTCCGTTTTCTCTCAGCTGTCGCAAGCGAAGCGTGACTCACGCACGTGTGCTAGCGTGTCCGGCAGCGGCGCAGAGGCTCTGAGGGCTCTTAGCACCGTGACGGGCGTCTGACCTGCCACTTAATCTCCCCGCCACCGGTTGCATGACGCAAAATGCAGAGGACAATTAGAGCCGATGTTTGTACAGTGCACGGTACAGCGTTCTGCCCAAGGCTAACTCTTTGTTATCCGTTTATGTCGTATCGACCTCACGCAGAGCCCTGGACTACGCTCACGCTGGGGACATCGGTCCCTTCGAGAATCTGACAAAGGCATGGAACCCGCGGCCTTCCTCCCCTCGACCTCACCTCCAGCCTGAGGAATGCATCTCGCGTTCGCCGGCCGCCACCAGCATGTCCCTACTCCCGGCGCCCGCCACTTGAAGGCATTCTCCGGGGAAAGCAGAGTCACACGGGTCTGGCGCACGGTTGACCCCCGAGCAACGCGGGGATCGGGGCGCCGACCCCCACGTGCGGTTAAAGGTCCGCGCACGCCCAGCCCCCCACAGACGTAATTCCAGGTGGCCCCACGCACGCGTAGGTTTCATGACCTTGGTGTCAGCCGAGAGCTGACCGGAAACAGGACCGGGACCCCGCGGGTGCAGAGGCCAACTGGGCCACAGCCCGCTGCTGACCGCGAGCCATCACGATGGAGGTGTCAGTAGGGCGATGCGTTTCCTACGTTCTCTGTTACGTACTGTGCTCTGACAGTAGAGTTTGCTAAAGAAAGCATGGTTAAGGGCATTGTAAGGAGGAGAAAATAACGTTTCCTGCATTTATTGAAAATTAAGTGGAGCGTGCAGTTCGAACCCGTGTTGCTCGCGGGCCGACCGTATGTGCGCCTGGGGTTCTGGGTCATTCTGCGAGGCACCCTATCGGGTGTGCTGAAGTTGAGCTCAGCCACCTCCATCCTGGCATCGCACGTTCGAGTGAGTGGGAACTAAGCACGGATCCAGAAGTCTGGATCCATGAGGAAAAAAACGATCACATCTCACATTTTTCAAAGGCGTATTTCCCCGATCTGAAGTCTCGGCCAATAAAGTGTTCTTTCCTTTGACCTCAACGGCTGTTTTTCTTCTTTTTTATCATTTGGCTCTGTCTGGACCTACATTTCAGCATAGATTTTTCTATGGGAACCGAGATGAAAGATTAGAGGGGAAATAAACCGAACCATCGCTGTGCAGACCGCCCCTCCCCCACCGCCGGCGACGGTCCAGCGACACTCACCGTTCCCCGGTGAACCCTGGACGGCACACGCACCGGACTTCACCCCGGAGCTCGGCGCAGCTGCCTCCACTGTGGCAAGTGAGGTTCGTCTTATTCCCACAGGCCGTGGAGGGCGACTCGATGTGTCTAAGGAGATAAAAGCAACGGCCACAGATGCTTGTCTCGTTCACGTCGCTCGAGAACACTTTCGGGGAAGCGCACGGGTACGGTCGACGCCAGAACAATGGAGCAACTGCGAATGCCGAGTTATGCTGCATCATGCAAGAATCCCTTTCTCGGTACGGAGCCACCACACGCATGGCTGTGCGTCGTCCATCTCTGCACGGTTTTCCTTGGTGAGATGCGATCTATGCCGTGAGTGGCAGTGAATTTCGGGTGGGAAAGAAACTAGGTAGACCGAGGCGGGCTGCTGCTTGTCTAACAAATCAACACGGGCCACGGGGAAACTGCATCCCTCATAAAGGCCAGGACAGCGAGGACAGCACATGGGACCTGAGAGCCCCTGGGATTCCTGCTGGGCTTGCAGAACCGAACCCTGGTTGCCTCTCCAACCCTTGCTGCTCCCTATCTAACAACACACAGCTTCGCAGCACGTGAGTCAAAAGCTGTCCAGGAGGTCGGTGCATAACACCGGGTGGGGAATTCAGAGCGTGGCTATCTCGTGCCACGACAAAGCCGTGTATAGGAAGGAATGTTTCTAAAAGGCAGGACAGAGTGTTAGACACTGAGCGGAACCTCACTGCGAGACCAAACTCTGTGACGGGCAAGGACGGATCAAAAGGTCTCAGGGCCAGCGTTCGGGCGCTTGCATAGGCTGCGCATGCGCGTGGGCTCTGATTCATAATAGACGTTCAGGAAAGATCGGACGAATCGACTCTGGCCCTGTTGCATGTGCTGCAGCTGACATGGAGAATCTAGCCTGCAGGCTGGTGCGTCTCTTCCCGTAAAAGCTGATTGACTCCACTTTAAAAAGAAAATATCATGAGGACTTTTCGAAAGAGCCCCAAACCGCCAACCAGCTTCAAAAGATGTCGTTTAGCAGCACAAATATGAAGCTCTATATACGTCCTACGATTAAGGGGCAAGTTTTGAATCTCATTAAAAGGTGTTTTTGAGAACTTTTATCTCTGACAACTTGACTTTGATGAATTCGGTACAAAAAAGTCCTGGAGACCTGGTGACCGGGGCATAGCTGTTTATTTTACTTGTCCACTGTCACCGTGGCAAAACTATTAATTTTGATCCCGAATGTCGTTTGCTTTTAAACAGGCAGTTTGCCGATTGAGAAGTGACGTCGCACGGGAAAGCCAACACCTGGGCCCCCGTACGGCACCTGGCCTTCACAGGCTCCGAAGAGCAAGAAACATTATGGAGATAATACATCCTCTCGGGCTGTGGCTGCCTGTTCCACGTGCCAGGAGAGTCATCAGATCAAGGCACCACCCCAGAACTACGGTGACGTCTGCTGGCTGCTTGCCACTCCAGGTGGCCTGGCCAGGGTCTGGGCAGGTACTACCTGTCAACAGGGCTGTCTCGCCCCCTCAGAATGACTCGGTTGCTTAGTGCATTTAAAAGCAGTATGAGTTATAAAAGTAATAATGAATTCTACTTGTGTGGAAATATTGAAGTCACGTGACTTGGCGAGAAAATGTTCATTTTTATTTCTGTTTCTATAACATGAAATGGAGGTGCTTGCTGCTTTTGTAGTTTAAGAAAACAATACCGCTTTTGTAGTTTTAGGAAAAAAAACAGTGGAATACTGTGAAATAAACAACAATATAGTATATGTTATGGTATATACAATAGATATAGTAGGTATATAATTATATATAATTACATTGTCCTGTAAACTGGTTTTTATATCTTACTGGTTCCCGCACTAATTAACGAGTCTGGTAAAATCATCGAAACGTTCATTTTAATCGTCTGAGAGTTTGGATTTCACCTTTCGAAATTCTACTTTAATGTAGTCTTTTCAGGATTTTACAAGACTTACCTGCCTGAAATAACCCAGGCTGCTCTTTGACACACAGGAGTTATGCTTCTGCCAACAATGCTAAACCTTATCTTTTGCGTATTATAAATGGGTTTGTTTCCTGTGGCCTGAAGGCAGTCAGACTCTGGGGCCATCTGTCGCGAGACATGCTCTCACGAAGGTGACTAAGAAAACATTCTGCTTCAAGTCTGGTCCAAACACCACTGACTTCCTCATAGAACATCCCAGCGGCTGCGTGCCTGTCCGTACATGACCCTGTGGGGTGGAGGCGACCGAAGCCCGTCCCGTCCATCACAGCCCGTCTCTGTGCCCGAGCAGAGAGCTTAGCTCTGGAGACCTAGCTGTCTAGGGACCCGACACTCACCTGCAAAGTTTTCCTGTGAAATTCCCCAAACAGAGGCAAGAATAGCCATCGGCGTGACTGAGGCAGGTGGCTCCGTTTGCACACTGGTGACTCCGGCAATTGTCTGTGTCCGCTTCGCAGTTCACACCGCTGTATCCGGGCTCACACCTGCAGTGATAGCCCGCAACTCTGTCGGAGCAGTTGCCATGGATACAGGGGTTTGAAAAGCATCCGTTGACGTTGAGTTCGCAGTGCGTCCCTGACCATCCCAAGGGACAGGAGCAGTGATAAGAGCTGTAGATATCTTCACAATTCCCTCCATGCAAACAGGGGCTGGAGCCGCAGGCGTTTAACTGCAAACAGCCGGTAACCACGAATTTCTCGAGATTTTGAGAAACTGCTCTTCCTGAGGTTTATTCACGAAAGTGCGAGCATTCTCAATGTAAGAGAGATAAATGCCACCGATTTCTATCGTACTCAGGCACCCTTGCAGGCTCCCCACGCTGCCAAGAGCACGGCCACCCACGTGAATGTCCGTATTCTCCCTCAGAAAGTCGAGGCTTCCAGCAGCCACTGCGCTGGTCACAAGAGGTGCTGGGCTGTCCACTTCCATCTGCCACCTGGAGGTCTGGGCCAGCGGGTCCGTCATGGAAAGAGCCACTCGGTGCCACAGGCCATCACTCACCGACTGAACGCTTGTCAGGCTCAGCTCGTAGATGCTGTTGCCGCTTTGCAACTGAAAGAATAATCTGGAATCTTGAATGCTGATGTTAAGGAATTCGGGCTCCTTCTCTGCGTACAATATGGTGACATTGGCACCCTTTGTTCTGAATCCAAAGTTGATATTGGTGAGGTCTCTGGTAATATTTCCGTTGCTCCTGAATAATATTTCACTGCTTTGTCCATTAAAAACGGCATTGGCGGTACCTACAGAGAGACAGTGAGACCAATCAGCAACTTTACCAGGTCTGTAATATTTGCTTAATCACCTTTATTAGTATGAATGATTGTCACATTGCTACCATCATGTACTGATCGTTTGATATGTGCTGGGCACTGTGCTAGCTGCTTTTATGTTATTTCTGACACAGAGTTCTTGAATACGGGCTGATTATTATTGTCCCCATTTTATAAAAGAAATGGAGACTCACAGAGGTCAGGTGATTTCCTCACGGTCCAGTTGCTAATCACTAGTCAAGCCAGAATGGCAAACATAGATAGATGGTCGGGTACCGAAACCCGAAACATTATCTTCTTCTCCATCAAAATCCAAGTCCATTTCCATATTTATCTTACGTTTGCGTCCCCAAACGAAGCACTCATTATCCATTTTATACGTAAAGAAACCAACATGTGTAGCTAGCGATGGTGACACAGTAAATGAACAGTGGAAACTGGCCTTGGATTAACTGACCAGTAGGCACTTAAAAGTCACTTCCGAATGACTATTTACCTACCTGGCAAACTCCAAGGTCGCGCCAAGCTACCATCTCTGTGCCTAAGCCCAAGTACTTCTGTTTGGCAAACATCGAGTATCTAATGCACTTGACTCTTTATACATTGTTCCTATAATCATCACACACACACAAAATTACCTAGCTATAGAGTATACTGTATCCTTATTCGAGAAGGAAGCTGCAGATGGTGGCGGTCATGTGACCTCCCGGAGGCCTCACAGTTAATAAACGGCAGTGCGCTGACACCTTCCCTCTGTCTCTCATAACGGGAAAAGCCAAATATTACCTTTCCTCAGAACTCGGCTTTCTATGATCAAGGTTGGATGTCGCTACGACCTCCATTCCACCCCCAGAAACGCACAGGGCCACCCGGTTTATTAAGTTACTCCTGTTAGGTGTATTAGGCCACTCATGTCCGGGGACGCAGCCGCCACGTCGCTTGAGCGACCTGGTTTTGTCTCTGTTCTTTCTCTAGGTGCCTTCACAGAACGCCAGAAACGCCCGGCCTAATCGGAGGGATGACCCGTGTGAAGTCCACCTACATTCGAAGCCCCGAGGCAGCAGCTGGCACTGGGCTCCGGCGGGGCACGGCTTCAGGACACACCACTGGACTTCCTCGCAGGCCTTCCCAGCCGTGTTCGTGGGGCAGGAACACGAGAAGTCGTCCCACAGGGAGTGGCACACGCCTCCGTTGTGACAGGGGCGGGACTGAGCAGAAAAGAAACCAAAGGTGTAAGAAGCACTGGCAAGGGAGCGGACACGCGGTGACGGTGAGCCCCGTATCTGTTGTTCTTAGATGCTGATTTCCTGCGTTTAAAATTTGACGTTCGCGTTCTAGGTCACCCTTAAAACTTTTATGTCTGCTGATTCATAAACAGAATAAAACTTCTACCATTGGCAATTTTTTTTTTTTTAAGAGACAGGGGTGGAGAGAGAGAAGTAGAGATAGAGTGGAATGAGGGAGGAAGAGACAATTATAAAGTCGATGAACAACCCAAGGAGGGTCAGGAAGGCCGACCGCTGGTCTCTGTCACGTACAGGTTGAGGGGCATGTTCAGTCACCCCGATTATCGCCGGAGGCAGAGCTCGTTCCTTCTGCTCTCCCCAGTGAGGGAACCAGGGCCCCCCTGCTGCCCGAAGCCCTCTCTGGGAGTCACGCACGGAAGCCTGGCACCCGGGGTCTCTGGGTCCCAAAGCAGGGGTCACTGTCACCCCTCTTCAGTGGCTCCGCCTCCGAGTCAGACATCCGATTATTATTTCGCTCCTCACAAGGGTTCTCGTAATGTATTCCAAGTGGAAGCATTTAGTCTGGGAGCTCAGAGTGCATCCATCTGGGATCCACTGGTCACGTGATGGACGCGGGTCACGCGACCTGTCTAAACTTCGGTTTCCTCACCTGTGAATAATGTAAATGGGGACAAGTACAGTGCCCGCTTGTAAGCTGGTGGGTTAATTCTTCCGCAGAATTAACTGGATCGATCCACGTAAAATAGTGCCTGGCACACTGGGCTCCTACGGTGACATTGCGATGATCCCTTTTTAAGATCAAGCCCAGTGCATGGTACCAGCTGGAGCTCACTAACTGCTCAACAGATATAAACGTATTTGCTTTTTCTTTGAAAGGTCATGCCGAGCCGACAAGTTCACATATTTATGTAGCTTTTACAAGAGCACAGAAAATATATAAAGAGAAGCATGGGCTCTGAGAAATGACATTTCAGAGAATTTCAAGTCCAACTGCCTGCAGGACCTTATAGCTCAGATGTTTTTCTCGTTGACATAATAGAAGTTCAGAATGATGGTAGGTGGGTGCTGATGATAACGTTACCTATATCTCTCAAAGAGAGTCCATTCAGCTAAAACTCAGAGAAGCCAGGGAATTAAAGTACGATAATTCTTAAGTAATTTGGTCATCACGAGGCCACACAGGTGGAGTCATCTGCATGGTTAATTAAGCAAACCGTGATGCAAATTTTTATTTTTATTATTTTTATGGCTCAAAATACACCCTGCAGTCTTGCTAGGAAAATACTGATGAAGAATTAGTCTACGGCCGTGCTCAGCAACACCTCTGCTTATGAAGAAGGGTGATAATAAATTACCTGTTTAATAAAAGAACATTTTAGCATGCAATGGGGACACCGTCAGTACGAACACCCTACCTTGCACGTATTGTCTCCAGGACAGCCTCGGGTGACATTGACGAGGACTGGACTGGGGAGCGCGTCACTCGTTGAATTTGGGAAGAACTCCAGGTGTTGGTCATTTAATCTTACATCCTGGATACAGCCTTTGAAGAAGCCCCCGTAAGCCTTGGTCTGCGTCCTGTCGGGCAGGCCACCGAGGTAGATGACATCGCCTCTTCGGATGTGCCACGTAGGAGCCGAGATAAATCCTAGGCTATGTGAAGACTGATGCACTTCAATTCCTTCCAGCCTGATTTTCAGAGATAGAAAGTGAAGGCTTCCATCGCTGAGAACAGAGCTGACTTCTAAGTTGGGAGAAGCCGGGTTCAGCCCCGCCAGCCTGCCATGCTCTAGCCAGACGCGGATGTGCCGACGAGCGCCGCCCTCCAAAGCCAGCAGGAAACCCGAGGGCCGACGGGTCCGCATGAACATGGACAGGGTGGCATTCCCGTCATAGCTCTCGTCAAGACGAAAAGCAGCATACCCGGGAGAGTCGTCTTGGCCGAATCTGCCTGCCACATACTCTTCAACGTCAAAACAGAAGAGGAGAAACAAAGAAACAGCTTAAGACCCGCAGGTAAGAAGGGGCAGAGGATGAAATACAGACACGCGTACGTCCGTGCTTATTTTTAAAAGTTCAGGAGGGCTTATGCAGCGGAATGACCATCTGGCCTGATTTTCTCTCCTTCTGAGTGTTCTTTATTCTGAAAACAATGACGTGGTTTATAGTTTATAGCTGAGGCCCACTTATTATAAGAGAGAAAAAACTCTCTACACTGATACACTTACAAACCTCGCCTTCAAGGCCCTAAAAAAGTGGGACTTCAGGGTGGAGACCAGGTGCTACTACACCCCAACTCGGTAGAAGAAATTGGGGATGCAAGAGCCCTTCCTACAACACCTGGAAGCAGACTATGCAGGCAGTCACCTTCTCTGCTTTTTGGGGGGCATGCTCAAGCAAATATCATTGAACCCAATCATTCCTTCTAAAGCACAGAAATCGAAAATTAGATTCACAAATCCTCTTTCGGGATGATGCTCCTGATAATTAGAAGCAAGGCAGTTGCACGAGGGTGAAGAGCTGTCTGTCTTCTCTATGGTCCCGTTTGGGGGGTGGGGGGCGGTGGTAGAGGCACAAGGGACAGAGAGCGAGGGTGAAGCTGACTACTGCACCCGCCAGCATCGCCTGTGCTCAGAGGAGTTAGCAAGGCATGGACATGGCAATGTCATCGATGCGTGTCACCTCGAGAAAACTCTCGAGAAGTATAAAAATGAACACTGGCTCTCAGGACCATGGATGACAGAGTAGGACCAAGAATTCTATGTTCCTAAAGCTTCGATTCCAGTTGGTGAAGGGCAGGCTGGGCACAGGTCATAAAGCAAACTGTATGGCATTGCAGGAGGCGATAGGTTCTTCGGTATAAATTAAGTGAAGCAGAGAAAAGGAGTAGAGAGGACTGGGGGTAGGAATGAAGTTCTCATCTTAAATGAAGATGCCCGGGAAGAAGGCTCCGAGAAGGTAGGATTTGAGAAAAACCTGAAGAAAATGGAGATGTTGCAAAAATTCAAGACAGATGGTGGCTGCTTGGGTCTGGCGGCGGGGCAGGTGCTGAGAAGTGCCCAGGTTCTGCTATCCAGAGGTTCCCGAACCTGACCGCGCATTGTCTTAAAGATATTGCCATCTTTGAGTTTTTACTTTGCGATCGCAATAACCAGAAAAAGGAGCCCATTTAGTCGTGTTGAAATGTCATCGTGGACCAGTGGAAGTTTGGGCAACCGGAAGAGAATCTTCGTTGAGCTGAACTATAGTAAAACACGCCTGGGTGACGGTCTGCGTGTGAAGTCCCGCTCAAAAGGCCATATTTTCAGAACTCGGACTCGATTTCCTACCGGAGCATCGCATCTTGAATCTGCATCGGGAGACCACCTGCTCCAGGCAGCTCCAGGTAGCTTTCAAAGTGCATCGTGAGATAAAATCACCCGTTTGAAGAGATGAACCTCTCTGAGAAACTGTGACTCTAAGACAGCACTTTCATATGAGATAAAATGCTTGATAAAGCACGGCTCTTGAAGCTCCTAAGGTTTGAGAATATGCACAGAATTGGTCAACATCGGGGGTGGCCGGATCCCTGCTGGTCATCCCAGGAAGCCAGAAATGACACTTTGTGCATCAGATTAAAAGGCAGACGGAATGCAGATCTGTTTTTTTCTTTTTCCTCAGAAGCTCAACTCTCCAGCAACCCCTCCCTTCCCACCCCAGAAATCACAAGCGATTGGTCAGAGCACGTTATGTGCTACTTGTTTTCAAAAACACCTGAAGCCACGTATGACTCGGCCGTGGACATGGGATGATTCTCAGGGGAAGGGATGATTCTCATGCACGTTGCCGATGCGTCACAAAGGAGGATGACAAATAGTGTGAAAAATGACTTGACAAGTTTTAATGATGGATGGACTCCAGTGAGACGAAATTTAGGAAGAAAAAATAAAAGCCACTCACAGGTGTGGGGTGGAATCGGCAGGACGCCGGGGCACCGCGGTGAGAACACCTCGAAGCGAGCCGGTCTTGGAGTGTGGCCGCTCAAAGGTCAAGGTGATGTTAGGCTGGAAAACAGACCTGTACCTGGGAGGAGGGGAGTACGGCCTGGTGTCACTCCGCATGCTCCGGCCCATCTCGGAGCCAGAGAAGCAAACTTTTCCCAAAGTGTCTGAAAACCACGTCACGTGGAAAACATTAGACGAAACTGGGCGCGTTTAGCGGGGTGGAGTGGTGGCTGGGATGGTACAAGATGCTTTTCCTTAAACATTCACGCGTTCCCAGGAGCTGCCCGTGAAGGAAAGCTGTGCGTGACCCCATTTTGTGTCAATGTGAGGAAACAGCTTTGGGGGCGTTCCTGGCGAGACGGAGTGAGTTCTCCATTCCCTAAGGTATGTAAGCCGAGGTTTGGGCCACTGCACCCGGCAGACACAGCAGCATACAAAATTCAGCCATGGAGTGAAGCTCCTTCTCTCTCTGAGAAACTGTGACTCTAAGAAAATAAGAATCTCAAAGTCTAGATGTCTGACGGAAGTTAAAAATGATACGAATGGCCTCTGCGAATCAAACATGCTCCAGAAGGCACGAGGTCGGGGACACATGTCTCCCGAACGTCATCTCGGAAGCTCCGTATTCGTACACGCGGCCAACACGAGATACACCCGGACGACGTGGAAGACGGTTCTGGGAACTAAGCATTGAGAAACGCTTTTCGGAACTCCCCTGGGTGAGTCACTCGATCGTTTTAAGATCGGCTTCAACGTACGGGAAGTCCCTGCATCTCCTTGACCCGCCACCTGCTGTACCCTCTCTGCAGTCAGCCTGAGCTCCGCAGGGTGTGTGCCATGGGCGGCGCGTGTCAGGCCAAGGTCGCGAGAGCGTGAAGTTGGCCGTGGTATCTGCAGTGCGCCTCTTCTGTCCTGAGCGTGGAAACATGGTGACAGAAGGAGGCCATGCCCTCACGCCCCGAGCACCTCTAAAACGCGCAGACGCCCCCAGCAGACGTTCCCCGTACGTAGCAGCACGCACAGGAGACTCTCCTCTGATGACTGAGAGGCGATGCGAAAAACACAAGTTTCCTTAAGCTTATACTGAGAATTTTCAGAAAGAGAACTCCCTCCCCACAGAGGTATCTTTTGAAGCAAAGGATTTTCGCGAAGGTGAAGCAGTTTCCAACAGTGCAGGAAAATAAAAAATAAAAAATAAAAAAACAGGCGTCGGGGTGGGAAGGAACTTGGTTTAAAAACCTTGTGATTTTCCAAATTGGGAAAAAGAAACTAAAGAAAACCAGAAACCCACTGGAGTGGCATCTCTTGCATGTAATTACCAGGACAGTGAGCATCAGCACGGTCAGCTTTAACCTCACGGGTCACTGCCTTTGGAAGCCAGTCAGAAGGAGTCAACATCTGTTTGTTATTTCGAATATGTAGTAAAAGTATTGCCTTGAGTCAATTATGTTTTTCTTCAAAAAGTGAACACTGCCCAAGCATAATTTCCCCTTTTCTCCTTGAAAAAGAAATCACCAAACAACTTGCCACTCCGTGTAAAATATGACATTGGGCTGGCAGAGGCCATACCTCATTGACACACGGGCCCATGATTTGTAATGAATATTGCGGTCGGCCGGGAGACCCGTGAATAGTTTCTAATAATTCTGAGCCATTTGTACACGGAATCGGCTATAGGGTAAGACTGGTTTTAATTTTACTTCTTCTAAAGCAGAGAAGACTATTTACCAGATGTTGTCCTACTTGAGGTTACTCTAAAATCTTGGGGGTAAATTATAGCAAGACTTCAAAGCAGTCTGTTGCAATCACCTCTCAGACATTTTCAATGTGTGATAATAATAACAAAAAGAAACAGCTACGTATTGATCACTATCAACAGCAATCTTTGGAACGATGTTAGAAGTTAAGGATTTTGAAATACATTTCAGGCTGTGATTGGCTAGAGAAATTAGATCGATTCGTTTATGACATCTACCAAATTTCATGGGTTTTTTTTCTTTCTTAACATATGTAGGTAGAACATCTGTTTTCTCCAAGGCAACCCTGGAAAATATACTTTCGAGTAAAACTGGTGGTTTATGAAGATGCTAGACTCCAACATGATTTTGGAGCAAGTGAGGGTTTCACAGTAAATATTTTCTAAGAATCTACTGTGCCCAACGCATTGTGCTAGCAGCTGTCACCGACTAGCTTGTAAATAGCCCAAAAGCTTACTTCTCTTTCAAATAGGATTTCTAATCAATTTCCGATACATGACATATGGTAAAATTATAACAGCATTTTGTAAACACCGAAACGAAAACCCATTTGGATGGGAGCCATCGGCTGATTTTTCACTGCTATGTGAGTGAAACTCTGATGCCCTACGTATGGGTCCCCCCAAAATTAGTGAATGCACATCAGTAACCTCTTCATGGTTCTCGCCGGCAGGGGACCCGCTGTGGCAGTCGAGAGGGGCCACTGTGTTTTGCAACGGGCAAGAAGCAGGCCAGCACGGGCACATAGCCCCGGGCGCCTGGCCTCTACTCACCTCCCAGGCAGTCAGGGCCCCCGTAGGGCCGGGGGCAAACACATTGGTAGCTAAGCCACAGGTTGACGCAGCGTCCCCCGTTTCGACAAGGGTGGCCCGCACACCGGTCCCTTCTCACACAGCCTGCCCTGACGTTGAGCGAGGAGCCAGGGATGTCACCGGGGGTCACGCGGGTAGAGTCGATCTGAACGTCTTGGAGACAGCCCACAAAGGCAGGCGTGGGCGGTCGGTCACGGTCACGGTCACGGAGGCCAGCCCAGTCCGTGGGGAAGCCACCCAGAAAGGAGTCTCGTAAGGCGCATGCCGACTGATGCCTTTCAAACGGAGAAGGCGCCGTGGTGACGCACATCCCTGTACAAGGGCCGTCCAGCAAGGTGAGGGTCACGGCCTCTGCAAACGTCGCCTCCACTGAGTGCCACTCGCCGTCGCTGGTGTTGCGTGAGATCGACAGGTGTGCCCTGGACTTATTACCGACCTGAACTATTAAGTGAAGGTCGCCGCTCAGCAACTCCAGCATTATAAACGCGCCCTTGTGGCCCCGGAGAAGCAGCAGGGCCGTTGGCTGAACAGTCTGAAACCTGAGGGCGAAGTTACAACCCGAGCCGTTGGCTATCACCGAGCTGCTCGGGACCCACAGGAAGCCGTCACCTTCAAAAGAAAGCGTGGTGACAGTTTCGCACAGTGACCCAGTGTAGCCAGCGGGACAGAGACAGCTGAATCCATGCTGGCCATTTTGGAAATGAGGAACGCATAGTCCATTATTTAGACACTGGCGATGGGTACAGCCCAGGAGAATATCAGAACAGTCCCTTCCTCCATAGAATGTTCTAGACCGGTGATCAAACGGGCAGTGGCAAGTATAATTCCCAGGCAGGTTCTCGCAAGTGCCACCGTTGTGGCAGGGGTTTGAGGAGCATTCGTCCAGGTCTTCTTCACAATGGATTCCTGTTAAGTAACGAAAAAAACAACAAAAAAACGAGTTGAAATGACATATATCAAGATCAGAAATAGAAGATTCCCATCATTTTCACAGATAATCTTGTGGAAGTGCAGAGCTATCCCAGAGTAAAGCTATCGTGGAGTAAAATGTGACTGGTTATTGAGGACGCTGGCATCCATTCTACCATACGGAGAAGCGCAGGCCTTGAATTCTTCTAGAAATAGATGATTTGCCAAATATAGTGGTTGCCTCCAACTACCATCGTCAGACATATATTGAATATCATAAAAATGAGAAAAAAATAGGAAAAGATTGCCCTTGGCAGCAACGCTGGGCACGCATTATTTATTCGGGGACTCCCTTCCCAGAGAGAGTTTATCCTGTCCTAGGACGCTGATTTCAGTCTACTCTACTTGAGTTTTGCACTCTGCCTTGTGCGTGCCTCCCCGCAATCCCTAAAACCAGCGTTTTCTAGATGCAGACAGTCTAGAAAGGTCCCATCCCCGCCCCCCACCCTACGACGCCAGAATAAATTACGAAATCTACTCCCAAACAACCTCTGGCTTAT
>NW_024349796.1:16324964-16402073 GCF_902729225.1 Pteropus medius | reverse complement strand
ACTCTTTTCCATGATTCCACGTCAAGGGAAGAGATCTAATTAGAGAATTATCAGAACGTATTTAGTAAAGTAACGAGAAGGAGCGAGCACGTTTTAAGAGAGAGGGTCACTGCTTCTCCGGTGACGTTTGTGTGGACAAACTCTTGACAAAAACGGGCGTGTGTGGAGCGCCGTGAGGTTCTCCCTGCATCCCACCCACACCGTGTGTCTGTGCTTCGAGTCTCCGCTGTGGTTTTCAAGGCAGAGGTTCTTTCTTCTCTTTCGCAAAAGCGATTAAGGCTTAGAAAGCCTGAATCCCAAACTCCAGAAGCGCTTGATCCGGCTTCTGGTATCGAAAACCCAACTTGATGCTGTTTTTCACTGGATACTTCAGTGCGTTCGTTTTTATGGTTATTACTAACATGTGTCTCGTGTTCCCATTTAACTCTATGCCTAAGCTATGCTTTTAAAAATTTGACAAAAAGGCTCCTCTAGCGATAATGACCAGAAACGGGTCCCAGGCTGTGGGCAGGTCCCAGCGACTTTCTGTGTCTGTTTCATCTACACCATGGGTTAGTAATTCAAGTGCAACTGACCCTTGAACAATGTGGGTTTGAACTGTGCGGGTCCGCAAATACGCAAATATTTTTCAACAAAGGTATTAGAAATATTTTTGGTGATTTGAGACCATTTGAAAACACTGTGTCCTCAGACCATCTCTTGAGACTAGGCTGGTCTGGGATTTAGGGGGTTTCATATCGGTTTTCAAGTACGGGTCGGATGGACAAAGAGGAACATGGAAATAATGGAATAAAAACTCATCGGCGGAAAAGTGCAAGACGTTTAGAGGTGATGCTGTTTGGCAGTCTCGTTGCCACGATGATTTACGTAGGAAAGTCAAGTCAAGAAGAGTCGATAGAGCCAGACTAGAGAGGGTTTGGGGATTTATGCTTTGATCGTTCTGTTTCATTTTTATCTGTTTGTTTATGTGTTTACTTATTTATTTTCTGAAGGCAGTGGAGAAAAATGAGTCATCGTTGGATGGAGAAAACCAAGCGGTTTTTTCATGAAGATGAACGTCACAGGGATACGTAACAGAGGGAAATGAGCAGAAACCAGAGACAGGAAGGCCAGCTGGATGGATATTAAAATGTCCACACTTCGGATTATCAGCTCTGATACAGGGCATTTGCGTCCTTAGAATTCACAGTACCCTTTCCTTTCTTCTGGGTCAGCAAGTAAGTGCAAATGGTAGTACTTTCTTTACTGTCGTTTACTATATTTTTTCTTATAATTTCTAAAGTTTACACATTTGCTATTTCACAGGATAACTATTAATACCTTGATTACGTATTTCCTTGCCGTGTAAACAGAGAAGCTAGTTCTAAATTTTACCAGCAGGGGAATAAACAAAAACAGAAAGGAGAGAAAGCCTGTATCAAGGTCAACAGGCTGAAGAAAATAAGCAGAATTAGATATTAAAAGAACAGTAAACAGTGATTAATACTCTTGCCTTGTTTAAAATCAGTTCCACTGACTCTCCAATGTGAAATAAGGTCAGACATATTTATTTGATGAACTCGGAGGAACTAAAAGTGGGAAAAAAGATCGAAACGTCTTTTATTGACTATTTGACCGGCTCAACATAAACAAGGTCTACCGTCAATCAAGATGAAGGAATTAGGCAACGTTTATGGGATTACCTTCTTTACTGGGTATTTTAGTTGATAATGAATTGGTTGCTTATGTCCAAGTATTTATAGTATGAGGTGGGTTACTTGACACTTACTGTCATTTTGTTTACATGAAGTCAATTCATGTACTTGACCAAACACTCACTTCATTTTACTTTTCTAAAATTCTTCTAAGTATAATATCTGATTCCATGATAAGACTGGATTTTGAAAATAATCATAATAGGGAAAATTTCTACTACCTGGAATAGACCCCATTTTTATCAGAATAAATTATATTCATGGATAAAAAGCAGGTAGTCTTTATGTTAAATATAAATATCACTGGCTTTTAAAATAACTTTTGCTATAATCTCACTTTATTTAAAGTCATAGTTAATGAAATATATAATAGGAAATTATGTCTACAAAAACATATACCATTAAGTAAGTATTATCTTTCTCTATCTTAATCGTTTTCTTTATTTTAGTAAATAGATACCCAAGAAAAAGACCGAGGGTTCAGTGCGTGAGTACTTCCTTCACTCAATACTTTGAGCGACTTTCTGTTCCTGAAAAGTTCTCATTTTCATTTGACAGTAATACCTATTGCATTAACGTGCTAAATAAACATCATAAAAACTCTAAATGCTACCGATTAGCTTATTTAAGTAAGAACAAACGAATGAGTTACCTATTAGCACTGCCATTAAAATAAGAACACCACGGATCCTGGCTCCGAACATTTTTCTGTAAAAAGAGGGGCATCCATCCAAACACCTAGTAGGCTGACGGAGTGACTTCCTGACGGTCTTGTGCCATTCCCACACGTGTGGGCTTGTTTTTCAGGATCACGTCTTCCTCCCAGGGAGAGGGTGAGGCCTTAGTGTGACTTCTTCCCCGACAAGCTGGATCAGTGGGGCTTAGCGTGAGACCCATCTGTGCTGCTTACCAAGCAGATGTCCTATGTCCTTAGATCCTCTCCCCTTTGAAGTCACACCAGTGAATGCTGCCGTGAGGCCACATCGCACGCTGATACTATAATCATGAAAAAGTGAGTTTGGGGGAAACCTAGGTACCGATCTGCAGTTTTGATGACTTCTATTATAGAAAGCAAGAGCTTGCTTCTCTTTTCCTCACCACAATGAAAATGCCGTTTTGTGGGATTTTTTTTTTTTCCTATTTTGCTTTTGAATAGTAGTTAAGAAATTCACAGCAACTTCAAATCTACTGAAAATCGATGCGGGGGATCAAAAAGGGAAATTAAGAAAATCACAGGGACTTTCGTTAGACTTAACTGAGACTGTGACAAGACAAACTCTGCCCTCTGCCCCCTCTCAGAGAAAAGCTGCGCCCTGTTAGTCTTAAATACAAGGGGATTTGATGTCGCCCATCAGGATAATTTGACTGGGCGACTGACATGCAGGACACACCAAGTGTAACTGGTGGTTGACTTTGTCTACACTCTCTGAGAGGGGACACCTGAGGACCTGGAGAGGTGACCGGTAGGTGATGCAGGCTGAGAGGTCACTGAGTCCCTCAGAACCACCAGAGCCTAAAATCCTCGCCATTCGAGTAATTTCTTTAGGTTAAGACCTTGGAAGCCTCAGAAAATATGAAAAAAAGTTACCCGAGAGGGGAGGTGGACGAGTACGTGGCCTTAGCAATCTGCCGTGGCACCAGGTCGGGTGACTTGTGGCGGAAATCAGGGGGGAAGACAGAGAACGGAGCACAGGAGACGCCGAGGCAATGCATTTCTTCATTCGTTTATTCTCCATTCACTTTCAAACCTCACGTCTTGAAGCCTGACTTTGCCTGTCACTGCGTGGGTGCCGGAAATGACACAGTGAACAAAACTAGACAGAGTCCTGCTTCCTGGGGCCCAGCATAGCTGAGTTTAGGGCAGGGGGCCTGCGGGGCGGACGGGGCCTGGGACTAAAGGAAGAAGTCCACCCAGGGGGCCGGACGTGAGGGTTGGAGGAAGGAGAGGCAGCATAGCAGAGTCCTGATCCATGGCTCAGCTTGGAGAGAAGCTTCTAGTCGTTCTGGGCAGGCAGAATAAAAAGTGGAGGAAACATGCACAAGGGGTCAGACAACCCTGGTTTTCAAATCCCAGCTTTGATACTTCTCAGCTACGGGAACATGGCACAGAGCTCATTTCTTTAAGAAAAACTTTCTGAATAAAGTGGACATAATAGAGCCTGTTAAATAATTATTTCTGTGTCAACAAAATGATATTAACTATAAATGCTTGGAGCTTCATAGTCATTCAGAATAGTTACTTTTTTTTTATGTGGAATGAATGAGTGAACTTGGACATAAATTAATTCCATAAAAATATAGCCAGCATGCTCACCAAACATGTAGGCGACGTGAACTTGTTAAAGACGACAGTTTTCCACGAGCTGAGAAGAGTTAACTTTACTCTTTTCACTTGGGATTAAGCACGTGGTTTCTCAGTTGAAGACATAAGTGTTTCAAATGATAAACTTAATAACAACCAGTAATGATAATAATTAAAGTTTATGGAATGTGTTACTGTTCATGATGGACTTTCATGTGTATTATCCAAAGTTATCTTGGAAATATGGATCCATGGTGATACAGTTTCCACAATTCCCAGTGACTCTGGGGTGGCACAGTGGATGATAGTATCTAGAACAAAGGAAATGATCATTCCTTCCGACTCCATGTTTTTGTTAAGTTTGGAGTCCTTTAAGAAGACTTATGAGATGTCCGCCCAGTAAAGACAGCTAATGTGATAGCAAGTTGACTTGAAAGCATGCCACCAGAGCAATTCTTCAAGAAAATGAGGGTGATCGACTTGGAGAAAAGCAGATGCCAGGGCAGTTCAGAAGGGTCTTCACGTGGCCGAGGGTCCAGCCCACGAAGCTTTTAGGTTTTATTCGGTCCCACCAGGGCACACCGGGGCCAGCGATAAGATGCCAATGGATGTCATGTTATGTTCACTGTGCAGGATCTTCTAGAAATCAATGTTGATCAAGCACAGAATCAGCTGTCTTTGGAGACAATAAGTTTCCTGACATGGAAGCTGTTCGAATTCAGAAAACATCCTCATTCACCGCGGACATTAGGAAATTTGAGAAAAGGTGGGTCATAGAGTTCGATGGCCTCTAATGATCTGTCCAGGCCAGAGATTCTATCATAATTTCTAAGTAAAGAATGTGCTGCATGCATCATTTCTAAGCAGATAATACAAGCAGAGATTTTTTAAGTGGCGAAGATGCCGAATGTAACACACTCCAACATCTTTCTAACTTTGTCACAGTTTTAAAAATATGTCAGAGGGGGCACGCACTAAGTTCCTTAGTGGGCTGCTGTAGGATTGAATGAGACGGTCCTGGTAGATGCGTTCTGAACACCGCTGTCCTGCTATAATCTCTTACCCCTACTTTTATTCTCTTAAGAGAGGATAGTTAGGTTTCGTGCTATCCCCAATTTTGTCTGTGTTCACTGTAACTCAGTTTCATTTTTCCAGAGGTCACCGCGATGTCAACTATCCAGAACATAATCCAGGCTAAAGATATATTCTAAAAGTTTCTCTGTTTAAAAATGGAGACCGCGAATTTTATTAACTATTTCCTCTGGCCTTAGCTCGTCATTTATTACTATTCTACACACGCTTAAAATAAGCTTGATTATCAAGTATCCCAGCTTGCCGTGGAATAGGATTTATACATTTATACGACCTTGTACATTTCTGGCAATGAGCAATGAGAGCCGAGTGCTGGACAGTCACGTGAGTGGGTGGGAGGGACACTTACGGAGTCCCGAATGCAGCCAGGCTCTGCGCGAGAGACTTGATCTAGGTAGCCGTTTAATCGTGTCAGTAAATGACGAAGCGTGTGTCGCCGCTTTCATCTAATAGGTGACGGAGCTGAGTCAACTGTGGCTGCTGCCCCGGTCTGCCTGACTCCTGAGGTGAGCCTTTTCCTACCTCCTACAACGTGCCGCCTCCGAAAAAGGTAACACAATGAGCTGGCATAAACTGTGTAAAAAGCATAGCAGTTTGGAGATATTGAAAACAGGGGCAAATCAATATTTATCTCAAGGCCTCCCCGCGGCACAGCACGGGGCGACACAGAGTCTAAGCGAACAGCAAGTCACCAATTACATACAGAATTGCATGCTGTCCTGTTATGGCTTTTTAATGCATTTCTTCCATAAACGTAAGAAGATGTGGAGTAGATTTCTGAAATATTTTCACGCAAAACGATGAAAACAAATGTTCCCACGAGGATTATAAAGATGTACTATGTTAACCACACTCTTTTATGCGGGCGACTCCCAACCCTCCTATCTGAACAGTGCGCTGTTCCTGTCGGTCATTCGTTTATCGAGATCGCGTGTGTCCGTGCGCAGTACGAAGCAGGTGCGTGTCTCTTCAGCATCCATCCCTTTGTCCTGCTTCATTATGACACCGCTTTAAAGTCATCAGTCAGGACACGCGCACACTCTCTCCCTACACTTCACATTCGTTCAGGACAACGCGGCAGCTCAGGCAAAAACTTCGGAGCCCAGAAGATCCGATTCGGTCTACAGTGCGAGGAGGGTCCTGAGACCTTCGAACTTCGGAAGACGGTGCTGCGTTTCAGTTCTACGCTTCCCTCGATTGTGCACGTCAAGAGTCGCGCTTCGGAGCTCAGCGGACATAGGTAAGTGGCCTTCAGTTATTTTCTGGACGAACGAGGAGGAGCCGCGACATCGCTCAGGCTCACTCGTGTTGTCTATTCTTGGAGAAGTCATTTCGGAGAAACGCGATCCCGTTCAGGCAGAACCCTCCGAACCGCCTTCGATGAGTAAACCACCAGAAACAGCTCTGCTGTCGCTCAGTCCTTCCTCCCTCTTCTTGTCAAAGCGAATGACCAGACACTGGAATTACGGTGAATTATGAAAATCTGCTTGGCCTTCGGTTGGATGTGTCTCTATCTCAGACAACGTTTGCCCTCTCTCTGCCATGCTAAGAACTGGCTTCGCATTCTTGGGCAGTGCCAACGATCGTTTCTCCCAAAATTATTAATATTTTGGTTCTAAAATAACGCCAGAGCGAATCACTGACCTCGCGAGGCCCGGCACTGTCTCTACATTCTCTCTACTGCCTGGCTCTAATTTACCCCGCAGAATGATTCCCACGGCCCAGTGTTTACGTGGTCTGTACACGACATTTTCCTAGGAGAAAAATTAAAGCCCGTTCAAAGCCCTCTCCCTCTCTCCACTTATTCGAAAGCCCAGCTTTCTTTCCGAGGTCAGCTGAGGTGACACTTACTACCGTGGGATGCCTCCCCCGATAACTCTCACTCACACCCCTGTCCCCCAATGTCTGAGGCTCGTCTGCATGAGACCCATCACAGACTACGGGCAGGTGACACTTTAACGGACACACTTCTGAGAAATGCATCATTAGGCGATTTCATTGGCGGACAGCATAGCGTGCACACGCACGCACCTCGATGGCGGAGCCGACTGCACACCTGGGCAGTGTGGTACAGCCAGGTGTGCCCCGGCTACACGCCCGCACAGCGTGTCACCGTGCTGAGTACCGCGCGCAGTCGTCAAGGCAAGTGCTTGTCTAAACATAGCAAAGGTACAATAAAAATACGGTGAGACCGGCAAGAAAATGGAACACCTGTGTAAGGCGCTCGCCGTGAATGGAGCCCGCAGCACTGGCGAGTCGGCGAAATAGTTTCAGACTTTTAACAAGACACCTCGATCAACCTATTTGTTCATTCAGGAAACCATTGTCATTGGTGAGGGACAGTTTAAAATGTCATCCGAAAGCCAGGTTCCCCACATCGATACATTTAAATGAGTGGATAAAATCCATATGTATAAAAGTTTTCTCTCTTTCAGAGTCTCTTGGGCTTTTTCGGATAAAATGTTCCTTTGAAAACGAAATTTTAGACCGTTATGAGGCAAACCGTTATCACAATTACTGGGATCCTTGTAAAAATGCAGCTAGGCGGGCCTGATCCAGATGCATGGAATCAGAAGTTCTAGAGAAATCTCTCAGGAACCTGCATTTTTTAAACACATACTCCCACTAAGCATTTCATATGCTGTTAAAAGAGTCACCACTATAAATTCTCTCCCAGAAAAAAACAATACAAAACACATCACAAAACATTGCCTCTATTTTTAAGAGATCGATAGACTTGTAACATTTATCCATGGATGCTTTGGACGTGTTGGAATGACAGGTGCAGAGCCCTGGCATAAAAACGAGGGCTGTCCTCTGATGCAGCGAACTCTTCCTTATGCACGAGAAAAGACTGAATGCGTGCCTGTTTTAATTTTGGACACTTAACGGCGGTATTGGACATGCTTCATCGAATATTTTCACCTCACACTGTACTGCTGTATAGTACAGTTCACAGCCTCCAGCACCGTGTTGGATGATAAGTATGCTTGAAAGCAAAGCTCGGAAGAGGCTTTCACACCTACAAAGCTCACAGCACAGTTAGAGGTACCGTCGTGCTGGAAAATGACATTTTGGTCAACGACGGACTACATAGATGACTGTGGTCCCGTAAGATTATAATGGAGCTGAACTAGTCCCATCACCTAGTGACGTCATAGACATCAAAATGCAGCAAAACGCACGTGTGTTTGTGGAGAGGCTGCGGGCAGCGCTTATGAAGTCTCCGGCTGTGGGCAGCCGTGTCCGAGGCCGTCACATCCACTCGCCACCTTGGGGCTCGATTGCAAGGTACTCGTCTCTGTTCATTTTTACAGTTTTTTAGTGATTAGAATGTGATCTTCTAAGCAACTCCACAAGGCACGCATGTAAGGCGGGAAAATATTTCTGGCTTATGAATATTTGATTCTTGCCTCCACTTATAGAAAATTTCAGATTTTCAAACGAATTCAGATATACCATACATTACTCGGGGTCAGAAGAAACTCTATAGGAAGTTATTTCATTCAACGATCACTTCGAAATGTTGGAGTATATAAACTTCCTTAGATACTGTCACCGATGGAGTTGGGACCGTAATTGCCTTTAAATCGTATTCCTGCTGCCTATGTCCTGGAGGCATCCATTGGCAATTCTGTTCACATTCTAGCTTTATGTGGAAACCGTGATTTCGACCAAGTTACGGATCCTCTGAGACCCACCTTCGTTCGCTCCGTATGGCAGATAATAACGGCCACACGCCGGGGTTGGTACAAAAAGTAAATGGTGTGGACGATGCCGCTTGATGGCTGAGTGAGTCAGTCACTTATTTCTCCAGCTCCCTTAGGGACCAACCAAGACACGAAACACAGACACAGGACTTGTAAGTGACAGATCTCATCCGAAAGCGACTTAACGTCTGTGTTCTTCTGGCACAAAGTGGGATTTCTGCGACCGCTCCGGACTGCCTTCTGGACAGAAATGTGAACGCCACGTCTGGAGAGATCAACACGGACGGGCTCTCCTGTCACTGACCAGGAGCGGTGTTCCTGCTTTGAAAGTGATTTTAACAAAACGAGAATCGAGAAAGAGTCTTTGAAAGGGAACAGCGAAACGCAAATCGAAGAGTAAGGCTATTAGAATTTTTAATAAAATAAGTTATAGTTATGGGAATCGATACGTAATTAAAATTTATTTTATTAATTGGTAGAAAATAATTACTTTTATAATAGGTAATATATATACTGATGTGTATATATAACATCATCCCAAATTTCATAAATTTTACGGGAATTTCCAAAAAAGGATGCCTGAACACTATTTACATACATTAAGATTTTTAAAAATTGATCTTGAGACCATTATTGTAGTTTTGAAATAAAAAATATTTCAGTAGAAGCGCCTTTTGTTATTATATATTCATCTATCTTTATTCTGTTTCTCCAATGCTTATTTAAAAGCATTTTGTAGAGTTAAGCAGTTTGGAAAAAATAAAGTAAAAAAACAGGCCAATGTGACTTACTCTCCATAAAAATTCCATTCTTGCGACTGAAGGTCAAGTTTGTAAAGTTCTGTGATTGGAATAGTATGTCATAACCCAAACATTTTAAATTCCACTGGGTGAAACATGATCTGTGGTCATAGTTTGAGATATTTGGGCAACACTTTTTTGGTAAGAGTTCGATTACTTAAATCCTTTAAATCCTTAGAGCTTTTTAAGTGAAATAATAGTCTTTTTTTTTCCCCCTGTCAGTTTCATCTTTGAAATAATGGATTTTTATCTTTTGCAAAAATGACCACTTTCAAAGCAATGAATAGTGCAGAGGGTGCCTGGTGCATTCACCTAGATGCACCAAGGGAAGCTGGAAACGGCCCAGCTATTTAACGGGGAGGATCGGCTGCTGGGGCACCGCGGGCCCCTCCTTCTCTGGTGGTGCGTTGCTGGGCTCCCCGTTCTTTACTGTGGGGTCTTCCCCTAGCACACTGCAGAGGCTGGAATCCTGAGGCTGTTAATTCAGCAGCAGCAAACCTAACATTAAGCATCATACGTTGATGTTAGTTCCCTTTCTACTTCTAGGAAGGACGATAAAACATTGAGCGAGAAATGCTATTTTTGTCTTGCGTTCATTCCCTTTTCATTTGAATCTATTTTCTACTCTGTTTTTAACTCTATCAACGAAAGGTTGCTCAATCTGATCTACAGCCCTCACTATATTTCTGTCATGAGAGAGACACTGACTTTAATTATCTCGCATATGTTTGGATGCTGGCACACAATATACGCATTGATATATACGTAGATTCCCCAGGGCACAGTAGGTACCTCCTTCTCCCGTGTCGTTTCACCAGGTGCCAAGGTCAAAGGCTACCTGCGTTTGTAACCTGATTCCTATCTGGCTACTCTGGGGGCAGCTCCAGAAAATGAAATTCCCAAATCCACAGTAGCAACTTCTCACTTCCAATAGGATTTAATTCCCTCGAGACGGCCATTTTCCTGGTCCACTGAAGATCTGTCCAATTTCTGTCCAGTTGCACATCTTATATTTGCTCCATCGTATTTTTTTAAAGTTGTTTTTTATTACAAGCTCCCCGAAGTCACACTGATTCATTTAAGCGAGGCTTTAGAGCTCCATAGTTTCCTGTTCCGCGTTTTGTAAAATCGGAGTTGCATGAAAACGATTCGTGCCATTTCCTGGTCCCCTTTAGTTTTGGGGTCCTATCTGGGCATTCAGCAATGTTGCCAGCAGAGTTCAGAAAATGAAAACTCAGGGATCGTACCAGGAGAAATAATCGTACCTGACCGAGAGAAGCTAACAATGCAAATATCAGTGCAAAATGTATTTGTTTCCATCTGAACTATTTTCAAAACACGAGAAACAAAATTAAATACACGTCTTCCCAGTTTTCCCATTTGACCACCTTTTGAGTGAGCATTATTTTTTTTTTACCTCGTGCCTAAGCACATCTGAATATCTTCCGTGTAACCAATTTCTTTACTGCTCAGAGTATGTACAGGTAGAATGGGCTGAAATATGGAAATTATGGAAGCCAATTATTTGCACCATCTTCACGGCATCCGTCGGTACCCAGCCCGAGCCCAACCCAGCTCTCTACAATCACGACCCCGTTAGCCGGCAACTTTCTCACCCAGCTACGTGCTCTGAGGTCTGAGCTAGAGCAAGATATTAGAAGCCATTTTCCTCACTTGCAAATGGAAAAATTACATACATATAATTTACATATATTAAAATATAAAAATCAAAAATATATTTAATATTCGATTTTATATTAAAGTATATATATATATGTAATTGGACGCATGCACTTTTCGTTTTTTGTGTTGTCACCGGGAAGAAAAGTTAGCTCCGCAGGTGTAAAGTAGGAGCAGAGGGCCCTCAGGTGTCAGCCGTACCGTCCTGGTACCTGTAGTGCCATGTGATGAGAGCCCCAGGATCCCTGAGTCCCTGTGTCCTTGGGGTTTAGGTACCATGGTGCCGCATCCTATACCAGCCTTGAAAGCCTCACCCCTAATTTCTCCTGCAGCTTATACTCTAGTGGGGGAGAGAGAAGCATCTCCTAAAAAAAAAAATCACTCCCCCAAAAAGGATAAAATTAAAATAAAAAATGTCCCTGCTACGCATGGAAGGGCAGAAGGAAAATGTGACATTAAGCAAACTCAGAGCTGAGGGAACAAGCCTTTGCTGAATTGAGCTCCTCTCCACTCTGACCTCGGTGCCACGTGCTGTAGGAATTGGGTCAAAGTGTAGCGCTTGGCACTGTCTTCAAGGACCCAGTGGCTCTGAGGCTGGCATCGGTGGCAGCACGTGGCAGATGGAAGCTCGGCTGCCTGGGAAGAGTTGACGGGGGCAGGCGGGCCAATCAGATCTGTGTTTTCCAACCCATAAGTGAGGAGCGAAACGGAAGTGGGGCTCTGGGTATCTCGTAACGTCTCGAAGCTCCTCGAATACTTTCTTTAGAATAAAAAGGGCCTTTATTGCCCTGGGATGCTTCGGTTCCGGCTGCGAATTCTGTGAGCAGATGGCAGATGCCCATCACATGCAGTCCCGGACCCTCATGGATACTGACTTTATCCAAGGCTTGAACTTGACTCGTGACCCTGGTGTTTTCTACTAGGGAGGGTCTACTGCCTCCTTCCTGACACTTCTCTTGATTTTTGTTTGTTCCGCTCAGAATCTGACTCACCAACACGTCTTAGAAACCCTTTCGTACGGCAATCCACTTCTGGGAGCTGGTTACGTCCAACTGCAATAGACGAGAGATCAGCCACTCGAATGTGCAAAACCCAAGAGTGGGATTTGTTATAAAAGTTTCAGGATGCAACCATCAGGAGCAAAGCCGCCCGCTAGTCTGCGGCATTATAGATGACGCTCGCCTTGCTTGTTAGCAGGAAGCCACGAGACAACTACACACATTTGTTTCCATCTGAACTTCCTGCGGTGTAATACCTCCATTACAGTGACAACTTCACTGCAGAAACTTCGTTCACTTCTTGATACTCTGCGAAATGATACCATTAAACAACTCTTCTGAAAGGGATCCGAAGAAACCACAAGAAATTTATGAGGCTCTGTCCGGCTGTAGACCCTTTGCCCTTCCATCAAAGGTGGATGGAATTCGCCTGTGGGATCAATAGTTATTACAGGAGGTGGACAGGCCAACAAGGCGAAGGATTTTAAAGGTTTCTTTCCCGAGGACACCACACTAAAAAGAAATTTATTTTCACTCCAACAACATCTTAAGGGAATGTCAGGATGAGAGCTGTTTGATGAATCCCACTTTTGAGAACGATTGGGGTGTTTCTAACATGCCGTGAGAGAGATAGAGTTTCCAGCCCTCGGTGAGTCTCGGGCTTGTTTTAACGGCCACGGGCGCGTAATGCCTTGTGCGAAACGGCTTCCGTCTTCAGCTCTTGCTCGAAAAACTAGTTTCTGTGGAAAGTATTTCAACAACTCCTAAGAATTTTTTTTCTTTTTAATTTTGCTCTGAAATCTATGAATCTGCAATGGATAAGTGACGATGTTTGTATAACCTTTTTGTTAAGTCCTATCACAGTAGATTCTTAAAGGCCTCTAGCTGGAAAATGAGAGTTTTAACAGGAAATGTGCTTCTCTGAAAAGACATTTGGACACTGAGAATTGAGGAAACACTGTCCTGGATTGTTTTTTTCCATGAGAAAAAAAGGGAGAGAATTAAATATTGAAATCGGTCTACGTTGTTTCTTTTCCCCAGCTTTATTGAGATGTAAATGACATATAATGTCGCATAAGTTTAAGGAGGACAATGTCCTAATGTGCTGTATGTAATCACTGTGACATGAACTCCTCACATGCTTACTTTTGTGTATGTGGTGAGAATTTGTAAGACGCACACTCTTAGCAACTTTTGAGTGCAGTTCTGTTAAGTAGAGTCACTATGCTGTGCATATCCTTGGAACTTCGTCACCTTGCAACTGGAAGTATGTACCCTTCAACCGCCTTCGCTCAATCCAAGGGAGTTAAAGGTTGCCTAAAAATTGTAATAATAATAATAATACTAATAATAACAATGGCATATTTATAATAGTATATACTATTACATTATAATTAATACTCATAGGATATATAAATATTAATGTTACTAGATTAATATATTCTATTAGTATTAATACGTTATGTAGACAATATACCTTGTTACTGTTATAAATAACCTGTTGAACTTGGCACCCTGAAGGATGGGGTGATATGAGAAAAAAGATCGAGAAAGGAGAGAAACTGGAACACTCACTTCCTCCTTCCCAGTGATGTGACGTGCGAACACAGACATTCTCATGGAGGACCAGCAAACGGAATAATAAAGAGCAGTTTCAAGAAATGCCTCGTTTATCTATTTACATTCAAAACAAAAAAACAAACAAAAAAAAACCATTGTTTTGGGGGAAACAACCCTGGACTGCTTTTTTATTTAAGTTACAATTTGAGACTCCGTAACAGAATTTTACCAAATGACAATGTACAACTGGACTCCTGATTCAACTAATTAACAAGAGCAGTTCGTCTTGGGGACTGGGAGCTGTGATAGGAAAAAGGAGAAAAATCACGCGGTCAGCCACGGCAGCCTCTGAGAGGAAAAATCCCTTTTTAGAAATGCGTTACCTGATTTAATGAGCTTAGCCAGAGCCTTCTAAATCAGAGGCTCCCTCCCCGGATCAGAAGCCCTTCAAAGCCTTCTGCCTCTCCTCTGAAGTGCAGAGCAAGCTTCGTTTTATTAAAAGTCTCCCTATCTTTAATGAGGGAGATTAGTTTGACTTGGGCTTTTTTCTATGCGAGCATCTTCGTGGGAGAGGAAAGACCGCCGGCAGAGAACAGGTGGTACCCACGACCTCGGGCTGGGCAGACGAGCCGCGGAAGTGCGCAGGCGCGGGCATCCTCGTCCTCAGCATCATCGACGCTGAACGGTGAAGGACGGGACTCCGAGCGGGATCATTTAGGGGACACTGCGTGCACCTGCTGCCCAGCAGTGACATGCGATACGGTCTTTAGGCGCCCCGTTTTTATCGTCCCATTTATTGTCGATGTTGGGGACTTCGCGGGAAGCTCTCCGGGCCTGTGGGACTACAGAACGTAGACACCGCACTGAAGATGGAACTCCCATCTCAAGATGAGCATGAGGGCCGGGGTCGCAGACTGCAATGCCCACAAGCACCGGATGACCCTCCAAGTGGTCGGTGTTTCCAGATCCAACTGCTAATGCCGGGTCATCAGGCGGGAACGCGCCTCCAGGCCTGGGGGGCCTCTCTCTGTTCAGGCGATAGCATCGCCTGCCTGAGGTGTTTCCAGCCTGGTGGTGGGTGTTGGGGTCCCAGCTGTACCATTGGTTAGCTGGTGACCCTGGGAAATAACTTACTGACTCTCTCTATGCCTTAATTTTCTCATTCGTAAAATTCAGATCATGGTAACGTAGTACTTTGGAGGATTTCTGAGATTAAATATTAAAACAGCATCTGGCGTAGAGATCCCTCAACTACTGTAGCCATAATTGTCCTTTGAGAGAGTGAGAAATCCAGTTTTGTATTTGAAATCTTCTAACTTTTAAATGCTAGTAACTAATTTTTCTTTTTAAATTACCGGCCTGATCATTAAACCACGTCCAGGGTGAAAACCCGGCTCAAGGCCCTCTGTTTGTGACTTCTGCATTAAGCCCGAGTCTGTTAAAAAGCTCTTATGGTTTTCCACTGGTTTTAAGCTTCGGTAGCCATTGTTCAGAATTATTTATACATTCTCCTTCTGTTTACGAAAAGGACTTTTGGTAGTTACACTAAAAGCTCAAGTTTCAGTTCACCAGATCATCAGTAAAACAAAATTTAAAGATACAAAGGGAATTTTAATAGTGTAAAAACGGATGAAGAAGAGAATAAACGTTCCAGAAAATCAAACCTCAGGAAACCTACCGACATCGAAGAGAAAAAAATGAACTGTGAGCTTCATGGCGGCCAAGAGAGAAAGAGAAAGAAATAACATGAGTTTGTCGAGGTCGCAGTGTCCAGCAGAAGGAAGCAGCATGTCACACTGTCCAAGGAGACTGCTTCCCTTTGACCTCTAAACTTTCTAAAAAGGGTCTTTGTTTCCAGGACATTTGACAATCTAACAGAGTAACCTAAGAAGCATTTCTACTGAGAAAGTAGAGGACTTCTGTACACAGCTGCTCCTTAGCTCAGCTCTGAGACACACCTATTCATAGTCAGGTAGAGACTATGCAAGACAGGTAGAGAGAGTAGCTGGTCTACATGCATCATATATGAAGGTATTTGACAAAAAAAAAGGAGGCATAGAACATCTCGAGGCAAGAATTCGGTACGATCCCTGTCTTCGCTTCCCCAAGTACCAACAATTTAATTTTGGGTTCATATGGAAACTCTACAGCTATATAGACATCCTCGGTTTTGATTAAAAGAAGACCCATTGACTCCCAGGACAATAGCCTGGAAGGACCAAGAATTCTCAAAATGTAACTTTGGGCCCATGCACATCCTCGAATGGTTCTGGAACAGAGATCCCGAATTCTGCACCAAAAGTAGTGGACAAATAATCATAGTCTAGGCGATTTTTCAGGGTTCTTGACAACGGCCTACTTTTCGAGAAGAACGTCAGTCGAACTCCTGCGGAATGGGGGTTGAGGGCGCACGTGCTGGGCAGTCACTGAAATTTAAAAGAGCAGGAGAATGTGCCCTGGAAATGAGCTCTTCCGTGCCCATGTCCGTTGTCTTTCTTCCTCCCAAGAATATAAGTCACAAGAAGGCAGAAAGTATTGTGTTTCATATTTTCAGGGCATACAACGGAGCCTGGCACGAAATCCGCTCTTCGTGAAGACTTGCTGAGTGTGTGGTCAGAACCGTTTGCTATCGTACATCCAGGTATGTCCTTGGGTGATTTTTTTTCAATGCCGACTTTGATTCTGGCATATTTTCCTATTTTGGAGCTTTCTGCTGGATATTGTTGATAAACAGATTCGTTTGCTACTTAAAACAGGCTGCTTTATACACGGATGGTTATTAGAAGGTGTTGTACCATCTTAGAATAATCACTATAGTGTCCTCTCTGAGATTTGCTTTCTTACTAGAAGGGGCCATATATCAGTAAAAGAAGTAAGACTGTCGCCGAATTCATTAATCCATTTATTCATCATTCATTCATCACATACTTTACTGGTTATGAAATCAGCACCAGGCACGGTATGAGGGGTTGGAAAGAAAATCATGAGCCCACAGTCCCTGTCGCCAACGGGGACACACGACGACGGAAGATGCTTACGTTGACATTTCTGTGTACCAGGAGCGGTTCTAGGCATTTTGCATATGTTAACACATTCATTTCTTACAACCGCTCTGTAAATTAGGTTACTGTAATTAACCATATTTTGCAAATGAAAAAATAGAGGGACACAGAATTATCTGCCTTTGCACCAAAGAAGCCTGGCTCGACAGCCCACACTTCCCGCCACCACCACAATTTCCCTTCACTTAGCTTAACAAAGAAACGCCCAGCACAGCGCTAGGCACACTGGACAGACATTGAACTTCACCTACGGCCCGAAGGCGGGCAGGCCGCTTGGAAAGCATCAAACGCATCTGCAGGAAACTCTCTCCTCCCTCATGCCCATAAATTACTTGCCTCCCTCACGTTACAAAACACAGAATGCTTTTAAGTTCAACTATCTCACCGGTTGGTATGTATTCTACTTTGCCAGTGCGTGAATTTCTAAAATTTTTCATGTGAGTTAAGTGGCCGTGGAAACTTTTAATATTAATTTAAGACAGGAACGATGCTCGTTGCTACTCCTGCAATGACTCATGCTGCCACCTGACACATTGAAGGCTGTGCGGATAACCTCTATGTCTTTAATCACTTTCTGTAGGTGCTTGCGGTGACCAAATCAATGTTATACATCACGGCTACGGAATTTATTACAAAGGCCCCCAAAATAATCGTTTGTTGAGGAACCACGTTGAGTTACACGTACACGAATTAAATGGATGTATGAATTCTCCACGGAGAAAACCTTTGTAATATATCACTGTAATGCCCTACAAAAAAATAATCACTTATTCCGTGCAACTGAGCGTAGAATGCTCTATTTGTTTATTTTCTCAGATGTCTGTCGTGATTTAAACGTGCCCCTGAAATGTGGAGTAAATGAGTGTTACGCAGAAAACCTGAATGACTGTCTAGATGTGCTCGAGTCTCCTTTCGTTTCTCTGATATAGTATATTCCTTGAAATCGCTACACTATTCTCTTCTTTCTCTGATGTGTGTTGCCTGAACAGGCTACGATACTAAAGAGGGGTAACGAGAAAAAACCAGAATGAGGGACCCATTTAAGCGAAGTCGACTGAAGGTCCCAGGGAGGCGTCACTTAAATGAAGAGTTGATATTACTGAATGATCTTCCGGGATCTAAGAGTAATAATTCAAATGAGAATTGGCTGTCAGATGACATTCTGGGGTCGTGAAAGGAAATATATCCTTCGCTAGAAATAGGCAGTTGCTGAGGAATCTGCCCTATTCCTGTTGCTTTTAGGGGCATGATTTTCATCTGAAAATCCTCACCCACAAGGACAGTTAGACAGGGAGAGATGAGCCAGACACACCGTGGCACTGGCTCCTGGGCCACGTCGTCCTGCTGGGCCGCTTTGTGTGACTTTGTGCGGCGATGTGTTCAGACAGGATGGATCAAAGTACCCAAGAGCCAACTGCGAGAATTCAAAGGCAAAGGAAAAAAAAGGGGCTTCAGATGATCTGGAAAGTGTCTTGTTATATTTCCCAGTTCTAATTTCTTGTAGCGTTTTACCTTTGGGGGCTCTGCAGAAACTAACCATGGCCGGAGTTCAATGCTCAGCCGGGCCTCTGCTTCTGTCATTTTTCCTAATGAATGCGCGATGAGGAACTGGATTATCTTACTTGGAATGTCTTACCTATTTGTCTAAGCCGCTCAAATCTTTCCACTGGAACAAATTCCCTGAGCTTCTTCCTGCTTCTGTGGGAGAATAAGAGACAGGGTTGCCCTTAACTGCTAGATAAATCTAGCTACTTAGTGAAAGACCACAGCTGGATGGCTGTTCCAAGCGATATTACGAAAGTGGGTTAAGACAAGAAATATAGGGCCTTATTAAAATTTCAAGGGCGACGGAGACAGGCAAGATTTAATGAACGGTATTGGAGTCTGGCCAGGTCAATGGTGTTAAAACTCACTCAAAGAAACAGATAAATCGAGGCCCTGGCCTTTGTCTAACCTCCCATCCAAAAGAATGATTCTTCTTTGCCAAAACTTTTGATGATATTCCAGAATATCTGTTTAATAGGTGACTCAGAAAGAATGCAGCCTTTAATTTAATCACCTTGGATTAAATCGCCCAGGTGTTGAGCAGAAAATTAGACAATGTTTATCTTTATTTGCCTTTTTCCCTGTGTATTAAATTATTGAAGCCAATTGCATGTTAAGACATTTAAATCGCAAAACGAAACGGTCACCGTTGGAAGAATATTTGTCGTTACAAACGAGTACCCCCAAAAAGTGAAATCTTAATTCTGTGATGAATTTGGGTGCGCAGTTACAAAATGAGTTTTATAGTCATCGTCTAGGCAGCATCTTCATATTAAAATAACATTAGGTTGGCTCTAATAAGAAGAGACATGGAAATTTTACTATTTGCCAAAATTTGCCCATAAATCTTCCATCTTAACAAACGTATACTAATCTTCCACCCCAGATTTCATCGATAGCGTTCTTAACTCAAAACATCCTACGAATATGGAAAAAATCCATCCCAGGATCTTTTTAACGTACATACTGAAGGAACTTGAAAAAGCATGTTTAAAGATCGAAATATCGTCTTCACTGACGATGAGGAAACAGAACTTCATTGTGCACATTTGCAATTACCTGAATTTTACTGCGAGGACCTTGATCTTGAGTTTATTTTTTGTATCTATTCTTAGAGTTGGGAAGAATTGAAGGAGCCATCTCATTGAGCATGCCAATCGATGGAGGATCTCGTCTCCCTGTCCACAGACCATCCCCGTCACATGGAACCTCGCTTCTGCACAAGGGTGCCTGTCCCGTTGGTAGATAGCTTCAATTATTTAAAAGTCGCTTCTTTTATTAACCTGAATTTTGACTCTGTTACTGTCTACACTAATTCTAGTTGCCTCTTTCAAAAGAAAGTGTATGTTTAATCATTATCTCGACCTGGGTTCTTGATACAGGGGTGTGTTCCCTTTATAACGACCTTATTGAGCTGTAAACGTTTGACGCGCATGCTTTTCTGCTTGTTTGTTAGACTTCGGTGAACGTTTTTAAGAAACAGAAACGAGAAAAGAAAGAGGGATGACCATATCCGGTCATCTGACTCAGGTGTTTTCAGTAGAAGGTAAACTATAATTTTGAGAGGGATGCTTTTAAGGAAAACCCATTTTAAAAAGGAGTAAACACGTAGTTTTAGCAGGAGAGTCTCTGTGACACTGGTGACATGTTTAGCTCAGACCTTCCGTGCTGAGCTCAGGCTACCAAAAAAGGAAGAACCCGGGATTTATGTAGCTGCATCTCGGACGCATCGAAAGTGAGTCTGCTTCCTCTTCTGTCAGGAAGGTCCGGCAGAGTTTGGATGAGGAAACCCTTCATATAAAATGTTAATGATTTGTTAAGAAACATGGTAATTAAGAGAAAGAGAGAGACGAGAGAGAGAATGGAGAGAGACGGGAGTAAATCGGGCTAATCTATGTCTATAAAACGGCTATAGAACTGTCTGGAAAGATGCAAATTATCGCCGGATCTTGATCTAAGCTGTAAATCAAATTTAAAGAAAAACTGACTTCTTTGTGGAGAGCATGCAATTTTGTCTGGCTGGACTTTAAAAATCTTATACCATTGGCCAGCACGTGCATCGTCGTGTGATACTTGGAAAGCATCAAAAGTTTCACATGTGCCAAAAAAAAGCCTAGCCGCGCACAGCCTTATCCTAGCGCTTTTCCCCACACACTGTGGGAGATAAACCAGAGAAGTCAAAACGGAAAAAAAAAACAATCCAAAACGTTGTTAGATGTCAACAAAACCTTACGGCCCTTCCTTGAGAAGCTGACTCAACAAAGACAGCACTGCTAAAACATTTAACTGGTGAAGTTACTTTTGCCACAAAGCAATGAAATAAAAATACTCACTCGACTCAAAAGTGATGCCAGAGAAAAACCAGACACAGAGCTAGGACAATCTTGCTTTAAACTACGCAGTGCTTTATTGCACAAATGATCGTATAATCCCAGTGTAACCCCTGCAGATTTGGCATGATCCATCAAAATAATCATCATCATCATCATCATCATCATCATCGGATCATGAAAAAGGGGTCCATCGAATTTCAAAGGACTTCATTTTTAACAAAACGATTTCTCACAAAAATCTAAGCTCTTACGATGCATTTGTTTTTCTTTGTCGATCTTAAAATTCTTGATAAGAAGAGAGTTGGTACTAAGAAACCGACGAAACTGGTAGGTGAATTGAATGTGTGATTGAAGAGAGAGAGAAATAAATACGCATCTTAGATTTTTGCCCTGACAAACTGAAGGAATACCTGTTAGCGTTCTTGAGATGGAGAAGGACAAGTATTTTTGTTATCATCGTCGTCTTGTGGTTGTTGGTTTCGTTGTCATTCGTTTGCATTGGTTTGATTTTTGATTTTTTGGAATGCGCGGAGGCAGAAAATAGAAACATTTGTTTGCGGTATGTTGCTTTTGAAAATGGTTTTCTTCATCTAAATGGAAAAGTTCAAGGAAGTTCAGGAGGGGATGGAGCTGAAGATACAGATTTTGATGTCATGAGCGATTTAAAGCCCAGGAGAGTCGGTGCACGTGGAAAAGAGAAGTCCCCGGTCCCCAGGGAAAGCCGGCATTTAGAGGTGAAGAAATAGAGATGCGCAGTTTTAGATAAGCATCCGATTTCTGTTCGTGTTACTTGAGAACTAGGCTCTCAAACTTGATATTGTAATTAGGGGGAAAGAGTTCTCTCTAAGAACAATGAGCCTAAAACAAAAAGTCAGCAAATGAATAAAGTCTACGAAAACTTAGGCAGGAGCTATTGACTGTCCCATGTGCCTCATGGCTTCATCAATAGACGACACTTTCATGTTTCGTGTTCGTCCCTCTATAGTTATTTCGGTCAGATTTAGGTAAAATGGCAGGATCTAGTTTCTAAGGAGAAGCGAATGCTTCATTTTTAACAACACTGTGCCGGCAGCAGATGACGCTGAGGATGGAGCCCGTGTGTGCAGTCGCTTTGCCAGGTGGCTCTCATCGGGGTGCTCATTGTTAAGAACCCCACTATTTCTGCCTGAGGTTTGAAGCCAGGACTTCACAGGCTCCCCCGCGGTGCCCCTCAGTTCTTTTTATGCAGGGAGCAGATGGGTGAAGCAGAAGAAAACCAGCCTCAGAGACAACAATGTAGCAGCATTCCAGATACCCATGAGGTCGGACGAAACGCTAATTGGCGTTGGTGAGTGAGCCTTAGCATTGAGAAGTGGACTTGGCTTGTGAGGCAGTTGGGAAACTTGTCAAAGGTATTATCGCTACCACGTTTTGATAAACAGAAACAAATCGCTGACATTCAAAACATGACTCACTTCTTTCCAAGTCAGCGTGGTTGGTTAGAGCAGAGTGCTTTGAGAGTATGTGCACAGGTCATAGGACCTTTTCTTGATTTTTTAGAAGCAACATGGTCATTTGTGTTTTAAAAAAAAATGCTAACTTATCGAGTTGTTCGGATTCTTATAATTTCCACGAAATTCAATCTGGCATAAATAGCCTAAACGGGTCTTCTTTACTTATTCGTCTGTCTGTACCTTTTTATGGTTTCACTGGGGCAGTTATAGTGTCTTGTATTTCTATGCATCTTCTTCCCCGTGCTGTTTTCGGTTTCCTTTGGGAAGAGACCTTGTATTTTCATCGTTAAACCCCTAAAACTGCATCCAGTGCCCTAAACTGGACAGCTAAAACATAATAGAAAGAAGCAGCCAACATTCCTTCCAGTCACGGTCAAGGGTGGTCATACAAAATAAAAATAATTTACTGATTTTGGAATGAACTGAACAGTGTTATTCAACCACAGGCCTTCTCTAATTCTAGATTTATTTAGCTTGCTGTTAAAGTCGTATGGATATGTGAGCTTAAGTGAATGTATAAACCTTTTAAATCAAGTGTTTACACGCTATTCTCATTTCAGTGTGAACGTTACCGGCAATAGGCACAAAATTGCCGTGGCAGTTATGTAAAGATATTTGGCAAAAGAAAAGTTTTTCATGATTTGGGGAAATTAGACAGCAGCAGCCATTATTGCAACTAAACACATGAGTTTCCAAGTGTCGATTCTTATCATTAAAATACCTAAATGGATAGTGAGACTCTTCTCAGTTATCTCACTGAATGAGACTGGGCCACGGTGACCTGCTTTGCTGCCGGAAGTCCCAGAAGAAACCCTGAGTAAAGCTAGTCCTCCCTCGGAGAAACTTGGTTCCTCTCCCCAGGATTTTCTGCCTCCTCGTACCCGTATTTTTACCATTTCTCACTTTCCATGTCCCCAACCTCTCTTCATTTGTACCTCCTTCTCTAGAAGAACAACACAAGACCGCCCTGGGTTATTTCGTATAACGGCACAAGAATCTACTAGTGTCCTTTTTTTTTTTTAAAGTTTAATTTAAAAAAATGAAAGAAATAAGGAAAAGTATATTCAAACGTTAAAAAAATACGTGCCGTAATAGGTATGAGGATACACCTAGTGATCTAAGTGTGTACCCCAATCCGCCCATTCCAGCTGTCGTGACAAACCGGGTGCTGTTAATGAAACGCGTTTTCTCTTTATTTTAGATTCACGGCAGGACTAGATTTCTGTATTTGCTGCAATGAAATGTGGTCGTATAACTCAATCTGACCAAAGAAATGTTGGTAGAAGAGATAGTCACCGCTTTTAGGGCTTGGCCCATAAACACCCAGATGCCATGCTCCATTTTCTCTCTCCATGTGGCCTACTCCAGAAGAGCATGCTAAACTTGAAAGTCACATTTTGAAAAAACTTAACAAAAAACGTGAGGAGCCTATGACCCTGTATCACCGTTTGGAGGTCAATTGATCATGATAAGCCATTTTTGGAATTTACGTGAGTGAAAAATAAACTTTTTCATTACGCCATGGAGACTCCTTAACTCATCTAGCTATTTTTGGCAGCTCTTTAGAAACCAAGTCCAACACAATTTTCTGGAACATTCCCCTGCCTCTCTCCCATTAGGATTTACAGATTCGTTGGTCAAGCATATCCTCTTATCCGATGAGGCAATATTAGTAATGGCCTCTGACTTTTGATACAATCTCCTCTTTATGACTCTAAATCCAACATTTAAAAAAAAAATTTATAACCCCTCCTACCTTGTTCCAAGAAGGATTTAAAGTAGCTGACAAAAATACTCTACCAAGGTCAAATAATTTAGAAAGAAACTTTTTTTTTTTTAAAAAAAAAGAGAACCTTAAAAAACAGAAACAGGAAATTTAAATAATCCCAGGGGTGAAGTAAATACATAAATATGTTCCAGAAAAAGCTATATGTTCATAGAACCCAAGCTTACCTATAAGATTTCTCGCAGCCTGCATGATTGGGAAATACGATGTATTCTAAGATTTATTTGCATGCTTTTTATTAAGGGCAAAAGCATGCAAGCTAGAAGTTGTTAGAAAAAATACTACTTATCCTGACATTGACCCTGGAGAGGCCTTTCTCCTGTGTTCTCGCAGAGGGGACAGTAAATAAGGAAATAACGTCTCTAACGGCAATCTTAGAGCAAACGCCGTCGTGAATCAAAGATCATTAAACTTCAGAACTGATACATTAAAAAGAAGGGAGTACTAAATATAAATAGACCGCCTTTTTTTTCTTATTTCTCAGAAATCCCCAAGAACAACTGAAATATTTCCCGCAGGTATCACTTAATCTATTGAGAAAGAAATAAGGTAAAAATCCTGATCGTAATTAATCTTCTCCACGGTGTCTAGACAACTGTAGATAAATTGTCACTCACGACCAAATACGGGAACTGTCACCAAACTTCTGAACATTTGCACAGCGTAGAAGCAGACGCAAACACAACCAATCGCTAGAAAACACACATGAAAATTTCCTCTGGGTTTTAAAGTAAGAATGCCATAGAAAAAGCCATTTAAATTTGATATACTGGAACAACTTTAGCTTTAGAATCGTGAAGGAAGATTACTTGAAACTAGATAACTGTCCTCAGTGTAACTATAAATAAGTACGTTAACTTTTTAAAAGCAAATTTCAATAACACTAAAATTTAACAGCGCTATAAAATGTAATAACATAAAAATTCCAACATTTCCTGTTTATGAGATAAAGAATTTGAGTCAGGCTCCAATTGCGAGTATAACGCATATAAATATTTTCCCCTTTCATATGCCTCTTCTATTCCCATTTTTAACATTTTCCTCGTGATTTGAGGGATTATTGTATGTGAAACAAGATATTTTTCCTGCCCACAAGGGGGACCCTTTGCACCATAGCAAGAGTTTACGCAGCACAGACTCACTGCCAACACTCCGTTTGGTTAAATGCATGACCTGCCATAAATGCTAGAAAGTTCTGTGGTCACCTGTCCTGGGCCTCACCTGTGAATCCAGGCTGACAGAGGCAGACATACCCGGGAGCGTCTGGACGGCTGGGTGAAGACGGCGGCCGAGCAAGGTGTCCGTGCTGCGTCCCTGAGGACAGCGCCACACACGCCCCTCGGGCCCGGCAGGGGTCACTGTCGCATTCGTCGACGTCAGTCTCACACTGGGACCCCGTGTATCCTGCAGGAAAGAAGTTCAGAGAAGCTGAGGACCATCGCTCTAGGACCCCAGGGCAGGCGCCCGGGGCCACTCTGCAGGCACCGATTGGCAGGACACCAGGAGGACTGGGAAGAGGCGACATCCATCCCTGGAAGCGACCGGCAGTAGCAACAGAATCAGTCAAAATAAAATGAGACTTCAGGGTAACCTGGCCTTCGCCCGGGCATTTAAACTAAAGCCTCCGATTCGGCAAATATTTCAATTGTTTGAATTTTTAGCAAGAAAAACATGAAATATTTTCTCAAGAAAACAGCTGAAAAGTCGACTGTATCCACGTAGCCGACCTTAAATTCTTCTCTTACAATTCCAAGTAAAGGTAACTGACTGCATCTTCATACCCAGTGACGAGACGGAATGAAAAATTGTTTCGTATTAGGTGAATTTAACTGGGTCATTTTATTAGGGACAAGAATGATTTAGTACTTCATAAAATATTTAGATAGTAAATGTAAAAGAAAGTACCTACCAGAACTATTTTTTAGTTTCACATACATGTGTACCTAAAAATATATATATATATAAAAATATGTATGTAAAAATATATAATACATATAATCTATAATTATGTATTACATATAATACATAACATATAACACATATTATATATATATAATATACTATATACTTTTTATATAGACTTCTCACTTTAAAATCCTTCTGTGGCTTGCTTTTTCACACAATCAAATTCAAACTCCTTAACCTAAAATGCCCCTTCTGAGCGGGCCCACCCCATCTCTACCTGTCCCGGAATGTCTTCTCTTCCAGAGCCCTTGATAACACTGTCCCCACCCCTAGGACAGTCGCCCCCAGGCCTGCGCTTGGCTAATTCTTGCTTTTCAGACTTCATCTTTTATGACTTTCTCAGAACGGACCTTCCCCGGTGGCCAGCCCCAAAGGAGATGCTCTTCTTCTCCCTCGTATTATCCAATTCTTTCCTTTCGTTGCACTTATGATAAGTTTTACTATGCGTTTACGCTTATGTAGAGTTGCCTCTCTCGATAGACTACAAGCTCCACAAAATCGGGGACTTTTTGTTAGCTCACCACTTAGATCCTGAGCACACGTAAGGAGACGACCTTCTATCAATGACCGAATGAGATTCAGGTCGTATGAATCGGCCATTGAGATTACGATCCTAGCCGAGCAAATCGGCTAGAGAATTAACGACGAATAAGTCAATAATGAAAATATGACATGGCATATGACATGACATTTAATTTTAATAAAAACCCGAATGGGGTCACATGTTAATTTATACCCACAACAAAAGTCCTGTTGCTCACCAGGATAATAATACACTTGTTGCATCTCGCCCTTGGCGTCTTTCTCAACCATCTGAAGAAGAAATTTACAGTCGAAGAAGGAAACTCAAAGCGTGTGGGAGACCGAGATCCCACAATTCTTTGTGGTGACCCTGTCACCAGGAACCCTCAGTCTCTTAAACCCGAATGCCTATTTTTAAAATACTTTTATTTTGTACTTAACGGTAAACAAACACTCACCGAATAATGGTGTCCACAAGTCTTTACAGAGAGCTGCGGAAGAGAACTCTGAGTATTTTTTATTTTCTTCTCATTCTCTGTCTCGAGACTCAAGACCCTTCATAAATCCATTTTTGCTTTCTGGTTCCTGCATGATGTCACTCCTCCCACGAGCATTGGGGAGGCTCTGATTTATGGCCTTGCCAGTCCTGTCCCCACCACGGGGACCCTGTGGGGATTTTGTTTGCTGTTCCCTTTAACAGTTATATAAATAGATTCTTTTCGTCGAGGCTAGAGTCAATAGTTTTAACAAGTTTTCCTGTAAAATACCGTACGAAGAAACAATATGATACTGACTCAAGTTCCCAGGGATCTTTTTTAAAAAAAAAAAATCCAATCTTACCTGGGGACCAGGAAAACTTTTAAGGTAAGCATTTAAGGTGACTGACGCTTCTTATAATTAATTACTTTAGAAATGAGGGCCCTGCACAGCTGTCACAGTGGATTCCTGCCACTGCGTTCAGTGGCAGTGGTCTCTCCTCACCCACAGGTACGATCTTCTAGACAGAGTCGCTTGTGGCATGAAATCTTCTCGTTATATGTCGCAGTGAGAACAGGGTACGAAGACTTTCTGAATTCTCTGTGTAGGCAAAATCACCATCCGTCCGGAGATGCAAGAAAGAAGGTCAGCAGCGGAAGTGTCCAGAGTCTGTGCCCCTCCCTTAACCCGCACGTCGCGATCACCCCTAAAATGACGGTCATGACACACCCCTTTCACCCCCAGGCCCTCACCACTGTCACCTCGGTTCTGGCAAACGGGCTTCTCCCTCCCTTAAACGAACGGGAACGCGATCTCTACATTCCTGTCTCTGGGTTTACTGTCCTCACTCAGCTTCCACCAAAGTGCCCGAGCTCGTCTGACATGAACAGATCAGATGACATCGCTTGGCTGCCCCGTGGCTGGCGGGGCGGACGGCAGCATCGCGAGCGAGCCGGCTTCGGTCTCGTCTGCCCCGCAGCCCCGTCCGCCCCACCGGCCGCGTGTGGTCCAGCTCGCGGGACCCGTCGCTCACAGGGCCACAGCTGGACGCGCTCGATGCCACGTGTGCCTGATGCCTTTTCTTCCTCTTCCTCCTGCTTCCTCTCATCCTTCCCTAAATAGGCGACGAGCTACTCTGTGTTCGCCGCAGGGTCTAGAATGGCCAGTCTCTAGTTGAGCATCTGGTCAACATCTACTGAGTGTTCGCTGTGGTCCAGGCCGAGCTAGAAGCTTCATCTCTATTACTGGATTTAGCCCCGAAACAACTCGATGAGGCGGACGTTATTATCATCGCCTGTGCTTTATAGACGGGGAAACTGAGGCTCGGAGCGGTAAAGTAACTTGTGCCAAGTCACACAGCTTCTGACTACCTTTCTGGGATGTGGTTAGCAATCTGTCAAAGTTTCAAAAATGATGCCTCAGTCAAGCCAACCATGTATTCCCTCTCCCCTGTTCCCTTCTATAGAGTTCATTACAGTTTTTTATCATGCTATACACATTTTCACGCTTCTTCCTATTAGAACTTAAGCTCCTTGGAAGAAGGGACTACGTCTTTCTGAGTCCCAGGCCCCTGATAGATACGGCTGGCACCAAAACCCATGTGGCTTGCACGACCGAACCCACGAGTGAATGGAACGCGCTGTCTTTTTGGGGGGCAGATCCTCTTCACTACCTGGGTCCAATACAAACCGTCCCTCATACCCAATTCCCAGCTCTTGGTGTGGAACGTCCTATGTAGTAACAGTCGCCTTTTGTTCAGGACCTGAGATGTGCCAGGCTCTATTTTTAGGCTTTTCCTCTCTGCAACAATACTCGGAATAGTCTTTTTTTCCCCCTCGTTTGCAGATGAGGAACTTAAGAACGCAGAGGTGGCCCGCCCTAGTTAGCGGGTGTCCTGTCCAAAGCGTTGGCTGATGATAAGAATGCAGGACAACAAGGTTTGGAAAATTTTAAGTTAAGCCAAGGACCGAAGAATAACAAATACGCCATATGCACTATCGAAAAGGGGAAGATGCAGGACATAGAATTCTGAGCCAAAGATATACTTCCCAACCTCCTTTTCTGCTTTCATGCTTGTGTGTTACTTTTACCTACGAAATATGTTAACCGAAGCCTGTTCAATACCCCTTAGGCAAGGAGACGTCTCTCGGTGAGAAGCCACCGCTGGCTGGATTGATCCCAATCTCCACGTTTCCTCCCCAACCAAGCTCTGTCCTTGGACAACAAAATGAACCAGGAGAAGGACGAGCCGGTCAGCAAGCCTGTGACAACCGGGTTTTACGGAACTGTAAGTTTGTCATTTTTTTTCCCCCCCAGTGGACCAAGAAAGGAGATGAAATGCTCTTTCTATCAATGAAATCCTCGGGTGAATTAGGTTAAAAATAGGTCGAGCGGGCTGTTTGCCAAAATTAACACCAATATTTACAGGTAGCGTGCGGACTAAGGTGCTACGGATTCCTACTGATTCTGATAACACATCCCTTCGCTCGAGCCTCATCACCCTTTATGCAAAATTTTTGGTTACGGTTTATATATGTTTCATTTGTATTCTTGTTGACTTGTATTATAAATGCTTAGGAGAATACTTCTATTTCTGGAATATTCTACACCGTTGTAATCATGCTAACTCCACTGAGTTATAATCCAAGCTCCTAAGATGTGAATATTGTTTCAGTGGTTTCGATAGATTCTAGGTGTCAAAGAAAATATCTTGGAGGAAAAGAAAGCATCTTCTGGTGAATTTTCACCGTGCAGATCATGCTGAAATTGATCCTTCCACTGATTTTTTTTTTTTTCCCTTCTGTTTCTTTTGGAAGGTTCTGAGGCTCGGGCAGCGTGCCAACCTACTTCGAACAGTGCGTAGCATAGCAGCAGGTATGTGTGAGTACGGAATAATGCGATTAAATTAAGCATTCGTAACTAGAAGAGTTTGTTTCAAACAGCAAACAACAAGAATTTCTAGTTTCTAGTTGCTGTAAGCGATTTGTTTCTACTCTAAGCAAAAAAAGAAAAAAGAAAAGAAAAGTGAAAGATATTTCGTCGCTTACCAGGCCGGCAGTGACACGTGTAATTGCCAGCGCTGTCCTCACACGTAGCATTATTGTGACAGGGTTTTGACCAACATAGAGGCAACAAGGTCTCGCAGTGTGTCCCTGTGAATCCACTACCCGTGCAGTGACAGCTGTATCTGGAGAGTAAAATGAAATTATCACATCAACTCCTGGTCGTATTGAGATCAAATATCTTTATTCTCTATCTTTACCGGTCCATCAATCTGAGACTTGCGGTGCATTTTCAGTATTTATCTCAAAAACCCTGGGGAATTGTTTCTATAAGCCTGAAAGCATCGTATGTTTCCATGTTAACGTCCTATGGTCTTTCAAAACGCAGCTTGAGTGTTTTCGTTTTTCTGCAAAATTATTTGGAAATTGTGATTGTTTACTTCAGCTTCCTCATTCATAAATTGAAAATAACAGTTCCTATGTCACGGGGTTATTGTGGTAATTAAATACTCAGATAAAGAATAGACACAGTATGTCAAGCATCAAAAATACTGATTACATTAGTACCACATAATACTAAAGAAAGGTGTTAAAACTCGTGAAGGCAGGGAAGAATGACTTATGCCATCGTGACACCCTTTCATGCAGAGCCCATTAATAAGGTCCCTTATGAAAAATGAAATAATAAATTATGACAAAACCAGGAAAAGCCCTCATTACGCAAATGGTAACTTATGTTCTCTTACTTTAAACTAATTTAATAACACTGTTTAGGTAAAATTCCTAAAGGATTTATTTTTCGCCACTTGGTTTCCATGCTCGTTACATAAATACAGCCTCATATTCACAATCGGAATAACCTCGGGCTTTGTTTTCGCGTGCACCTTACCTACCACAGGCTTGTTTCGCGGAATTGAAAAGCTGGCTCTTTCCTGAAGTTTTAGCAGGTCCAAACTATTACGAGAGTAACTTGGAAATTCCTCACTCTTGGGACAGATGACTTTTGAAGGATGCATTTTTTTTTTTTTTTTTAGTAAAATCTGAATGTTGCCACTTTTCACTAAACTATAAAGCAACCTGACAAGTTTAAGGGAAGGATGCGAGATCTCCAGATTCACCGGCGATACAATAATCCTGGTCAGTGAGTTCTCTCCACGGGGATCACCCGAACGTAGGCGAATCGCCCAGAACGTACCTGTTGCCTCCATCCACACACAGCCCTCCGTGGAGACACGGCTCACTGGCACACTCATCGATGTCGAGTTCGCAGTGGTCACCCAGGAACCCAGGGGCACAGTCACAGAAATAAGCGCCCGGAGCATCCCGACAGGTAGCACCGTTTTGGCAGGGCTGGGCCCAGCATCCGTCAGCTTCCAATTCACAGTTGACACCTTTTCAAAAAGTCAACACAGAAGAAAAGTTTTAGCGAAGTGTTAATATTTTAGCTCTTTGGCGATGCTTTATTTACTAACACTCTTGTCGAATATTATGTTACCCAAAATAATTTTCCTCCTTAATTGTAATTGATGTTAATTTTTCGGCACGCTCGTGGGGAGTGGCACACAGCGGAGCAGCTGTTACAAAGAACTATGTCATACGACAGCTTGTGGCTTTTAAATTCATGGAAACAAGTCATTTTTAGAACAAAGTTATCGTTAACCATACTTCTGTTGGAAGCCTCATGGGGACTAGTCAGTGTCATGAAATTATTTTTAAACACTCAATTTAGCTACACATCATATAGAGCAGTGGGTAAAAGCTCAGACTTCAAACCACGTGGCCTGGGTTGACATCTTGGCACAGCCATCCATCATTAACTCTGTGACTCTGGGCAAGCTCCTTACCCGTTCCATAGCTCAGCTTCCTCACCCGAAAAACGGAAGCAACATTTGTAATAACCTCATAGGATTATTATTATAAATGCAATGTGTTCTAGAGTGCTTACAACAGTACCTGATCCATACAAAGTCTTTTCTAGAGATCAAAAACAATACTTGTTATGTCCACAAACATTTATCGTACAAACATGGTGGGCTCTTATTCCCTTAAGTGCTCCTTTTGCACAGACATTTTTAAGGTCAAATTTCTATAGCGTTGTAAAATACTACTTTTAAGTAGAATATCAGTTCGTGGCTTAAACTTAATGCAATTAGTGGTATCATTACAAGCTTCTTCATTTTAAGGTAATGTTATGTTGTTTGAAAGTATATATTTCTCCCTTAAAAAACAGTAGGTGAAGATTATTTACTGAGCAAAATAAGTTGACGATTTATAAAAGTAGTTGCACTGAGATAACAGACTACAGTACTGAATCTGCCAAAGTAACATCTAGTACACATAATCGAATTTTCATACAGGTCTCGAAAGGCAAAAAGAGGGAATATCTACATTTAACCGTCTTTATTTCTGCGTCTATAACGCAGAATAATAAATTATGTACTAAAACAACACAGAGATTTTCAGAGAGCTCAGAAGTTGTCATGAGTCGGATTCTGTACCACTTCCGGAAACTGAAGTTAGAAACTAGGAGTTTTTTTAACTTCACCTGCCATTTACGACTGCGACTGGATCCTACAAATACCTGAGTTAAAGGAGTTACCGTTCTTTGAGAAGAACTTAACATTGAAATCTTGCATCCGTAAAAATGGGAAGTGGCGGAACAGTGTTTGCTCCAAGGTCAATGGCTCACCCTTGAGCCTCGGCCGTTTCTTACCCTGACCATGAACAGAATTCGTGTTTGTTGGTCTGGCATCGGTAAGGTCGAGGGAAAGCGCCCTGAGCCGGCTGGTGGAAGACCGTGTCCTCGGTCCAGTTCTCGCTCGGGAATGTGTTCTCAGCCTTGTTTTAAGACCTTTAGTTCTCTCATGTTACATAACACAATAATAGCTTCCTCTTTCACTTTTCTAAGACTGTATAAAAGACTAAAATGATGGTGAAAACTTTTTTTCGTATAAGTATCTTTTAACATATATGGCAACTAGAGCTACAACGTGTTAGGACTCGTACTTGTAAGGGACACAGCCGCCTCCCCTGCCGCGACACTGGTCCACCATGACTCTAAGAAGCGTGGACGATGCTCACCCAGGGAAGTTTGGCAAAGGCGGATTCTCCGCGGTGCCCCCTGGGCGGGTCCCCCATAGTGCTTCTGAACTGAGGGCTCCTCACGTTTACCAAACGGCCACCGTATGCAGGCCCAGGACGAGGCGATGTCATGTGTCCTTCCTGTAGTTCTTCTCAGTACATTTAAGGCACACAGACTTGCCTGCGCCCCAGAGCTAGTAAATGACAGCGTCTCTCTCTGCGATTCCTGCCTTTGCCTGTCCAGTTTGTCGATCCACTTTTCTGTGGTGCCTTTGCCTATATGACATTGCATTATGTCATTTGGTATTTTAGTCATCTATATAGCTGCTGGAAAGTTTTAACACAGGAAGCCAAAGCAGTGGTTTAAAGCTTAACACTTTGCTAAAGTTTATTTCTTAATTAAAATAAAATTCGCATTCATCTGATATACGGCCGGATTACTTTCTAATGTTTAAGAAATGCATTCTAAACCATTGTTTAAGTACTGCGGCTCTGCATGTTGTAGTTCAACTGCTTTGGCTTTGAAGCGATCCAGATGCCTGGTTTAAGAACGTGTTTCAAATTGATAGATATGATTTCAATTTAAATAGCTATCTACTTTGGGGGGTGATTTATTTGTATTACTCAGTGAGATTTAACATTCTTATGGTGGCTCACCACTGCCGCCGATACAGACAAAAATGACTCGGGCTATGTGAGCACGATGCCAAAACAGCCGGATGAAAAGTGATGAGTTCAGTCAGTTATCCAGATGTTTTTGTATTTCCAGATACTTGGCTTCATAGATAAAACATCTGGATAACGAACTACGATTTTCATGTTTCATTTGGGTGTTTATTGTCATTTGCTCATATCCATTAAATATGCACAATGAATCGACCTTCGAAAAGTATTTGAACTGTGTGGTCCAGTCTATATGGTAGCATTCACTTTGTGACTGATGTGATTAGGCACCATGTCATTATAACTATACGTAGCCATATAAACTGAATACAGTTACAGTGGGTAGCACTTCTGTGGCCCATTTGCTAAGAAATAGAAACTTCTTAATTCTAGAATTCTTTCGCAAAAATTCATCCAAATTAAACCAATAGTAAAAATACATATAAAGTTTAATTTGGAGTTATCCACTTGAGAGTCTGCAAGATGCTATGTTTGCAGAGCCCGCTACTGTTCTTTGCTGTTTCCAAGAGCTTAAACAAGAAATGACTTCTGTCTTAATGAACTCGTGACTTATCTCATGTACCACGCTCCAGCTGCCTTGCTGTCATCGATCTGTCGATCACACTTCAGCACTAGAACCCCCCACCATGTATCCACCCCACGGACTCCCACCTTCCCAGCAGGCTGCAATGTCAGGCTCTGGGCATGAGAGGGCGCACTTGAGCTAAGGCGAAGGGCATCTGCTGAGATGAGCAGAACAGCCCCAACCTGGAAAGCCAGGTCCCTCGGAACCCACTCACTCCAGACCGGATCTACGTTTTACGTAAGGTAGGACTCCATTCAAAACAGCAGTGACGATCCACGCACCTTTGAACTCAATGGATTTTTACTAGTGTGGGAAGCTTTCTAACTAGTGATTAATGTTCCTAAGCAATTGGATGGGACATGCAACGTCACCTCCGCTTCTGTCCTATTAAAGAAAGAGAAAGCGAATAACATCCTCTGGGATTCAAATGTCATCACACTCACCAGAATAGTCTCGGGGACAAAGACAAGTGTATCTTCCGATCTCGTTGAGGCATGTCGCCTCGTTCCTACAGGGGTCTGAAGCACATTCATCCACCTCCAAGTCACAGTGCCTGCCTTGATATCCTGGGACGCAGAAGCAGCTGTAGCCGTCGATTCCGTCCAGGCACACAGCCCCATTGTGGCAAGGGCCGGAAGCACACTCGTCCTGATCCAGCTCACAGAACCTTCCAATATATCCAGCAGGGCAGAGGCACACGGGTTGCACAGGGTCCTCACTGCAAATACCCCCGTGTTGGCAGGAGCTTGGGCCACAGGAACCGATGGCGGTTTCGCAGGTCATCCCAGCGTATCCAGGAGGACATTCACACAGAAAGCTCCTTTCTCCTGGGGTGTTCACACAAGTGGCATTTCCTTGACAGGGGTTGGGGAAGCACGGATCAGTCACGTTGTCACAGTCTTTGTCTGAACAATGGCAATTGTTGTCTTTTGCAAAATCATGGCACGTTGAATTGTTTCGGCAAGAATTCGAGAGGCACCTGGTGTCATTTTTATTGCAAAAGGAATCTGCAAGGAAAGCAAAAGTATCGATGAAGCTTACAAACAAACAGTTGAGGAAAAAATTAAAGGACTCCTTTCCTCACGTTATCTCAAACAAACTATTAACGGAACACATAGTTTCTGTGTCCTAATGATGAGTTTTGTCACTAACGACGATTTTTACAAATATTATCTATAGAGTCTTTCTGGCAGTCAACAGTTTTCCTCCAGTGCCTATGCATAGAAAGCTCATATATCTTTGGGAAGGTTGATCTGAGAGCAAACTTTTCCTGTGCCCTTTCCTGTGGTAAAACTCGGCTAATCATTCTTTTACTTTAGATTTGTTTTCGGACGCTGGCTGTCCTCACACACCTGTAAATGCATCACTGGCTTCTCACCGTTCACGTCTTAGTTCCAGGGTCACGTCCTGAGAAAACCTTTTTCTGAACTCCTCTAAACTCTTTCCGTTTTATTTTGTATGGCATTTATCTCTCGAATGTGCTCATTTCTTCATCTGTGTGTTTCTCTGTTTTCTGCTTTGTTCACTAGAATGCTAGCTCCGTAGAGGAACAGGAGAGACCTCGTCTCAGTATTTCCCGGGTCCTATAACATCACCTGTCACAGAACACTTATTGGAAGGAAGGGGGAAAACGTCCCAGCAGAAACGTGTAGCGTGCTGAGCGATCACAGGGGCCAGGGAAAGCAGGCTGGGGAAAGCCTCGTGAAGAGAAGGTACTTGGGATATCTTTGAAATGAACACCAGTGAGGGAAGGGTATTATTCGCAAAAGCTAGAACAAAAGCATGAGAGGTATTGGCATTCTCTGTCAATAACAATCACGATAGGCCGATTTATAATCTGGTCACACACCATCCATCACTATGTTTACGTGCACGGTCTGAATGATGTTTGTTTTCAGCACCGGTTCCGGACAAGGTCATCCGCCAAGCACGTGTCTTCACTGGGTCCCCGGGGTGCATGCTGTCAGCCACACCATTAGCACCGGTTGCTGCCTGGGTTTATGGGCGTTTCTAAAGGTGAGATGCTAAGAGACCCTCCTGGGACCCAGGCATTATCAACTGATGCTTCACCTGACCGTACTAAAGAAGCAAAGACAATCGCCTGTCAAATAGAAAATTATGTTTTTCAAACATATAAAGGAACTGCAATTGACTGCCTTATTAAAAAGAACAAATTAAATAGCCAACCGAGGAAATAAAAGCAGACTAAAGTAAGGGTCATAATTATTCCATTTTGTGCACCCAAATTAAAAAATCTGTCATATGTATTATTATATTGTACCTAGTACAAAATGTGCATGCTCATGAACAACACAATCATTTTCATCGTGGTAAAACCTTTAGAACATTTAGACTTAACTGGACGTACACACGCACAACCTTATAGGGCTATTTAAAGTTATAATTGGAATCGAGTTCCCAGGAAAATGGCCATAGAGAATTTCATTTCCAGCTTTCATATGGGACTTAGACACAGGGTAAGAAACTTGACTGGATGTCAAGTGGGATTGATATTTCCAGACAGATTTTTTGGGTCTGCCAGATTGTTTCCTTGCAGTAAAGTACGCCATCTACTGGATAGTTTAAGAAGTTCTGGAATAAGAGAGTTTTAGACTTTTTCTTTTCTAAGTGCAGCACAAATCCTCTGAGGAAAATGTCATAAGTGATGATCCCAACACACAAAATGAGAATGTGGCCCCAGGTCAGGTTGGGAGGACAGGAGCCACCATTGCTGCTGGTCACTGAGTCCCCTGTTCTTTGTGAAGGCATCTCCAAGGGGCCCTATGGGTCAGCGGCAGCAGCTCGAAAATCTCTCTTCAAGAGAAAATATAAAATTTTTTATGTAGTTACTGTAGGCAATTCTTTTTGTATTTGCTATTTTGGTATTGGAGTGCTAAAGATATGTGTGTATATTTTTAATATAAATATACATTATACATATATATACACACACATATATATACATATATATGAGCTATTTTGACCAGTTTTAAAGATAATGATGCCCAGACATTGAATGTATTTATTGTGCATGTGTGTCTTTTCTAATAATTCAAGCTACTTGGAAACAGCCATATTGGTAATTGAGCTCAGTTATAAGGTGGAGGATATTTATTCAGAGCAATGAAAGACTACAAGGAGAGCTCAGGGAAGAGCATTTTAGCTTCTCAGAGATTTTCACAAACAGTATTTCTTCCTTTGTCCTCGGTGGTTTTAATGCATTTATTTATGAAACACACAGGTGATTCTCTGATATAAAAATCATCAATCGAGAAATCTGAAAATTTAGCAATAACGATATAACAATATTAACCAAAAAAAAAAAAAAAAAGACAATTCACTAACACATTTTCGTGCAGGAACTTTGTTTTAGAAACAAAACACAAACCAAGGGTGTCCTTACCCAGAGAGTCTGTTGATGGACTAATTCAACACGCCGTAGGCATTTTCTCCATAAAGCACCCACGCTTGCTCAGAATCAAACGGAGATAAATGCGGATTAGACCTAAACCTGTTCTCCGGGGGCTGTTTTTCACAAGAAAATCGTTAACATCTCACCGTATAGCTTGAGTGCCGTTTAAACTTTCGGCTCAGGGAAATTTCTGACGAAGCGAGAGTCGCGATAGGGTTGACCCGTTTGAAGGGTCTGATAGGGCTTTGTTGTCCTCAGCAACTGCTGCACGACAAAAGCTCAGTAAATATTTCTTGGGTATTAACTGTCGAAGCCACGAGCTTTGCCTCGAAGAGTCGCCTCGCGGTATAGACTTTGTGTATGTGTATGCATGTATATATCGACCCTGGTTTTATATATTTCTATTTAAATCTCCTCTTACCCCAACTATTCTTCGTGTTTTCTCTCGAATTTACGACCTCCTTCTCCCCATATGACGCTCCAGCCATCTCTGTCTCGGGTCCTTGTTTCTATTGATATGAAGAATCAAATCTATCTTTTGTTAAGAGGAAGGAAGGGTGGGTGGAACCATGGTTATCACCCATCTCTGGGCTGGGTCGGGTCTCTGTCGTTAGAGTTAGGCTGTTGGACCAAGTGCCTGCTGCCCCTGGCGGCAGTCACACACGCTCCCCGCGCAGAAGGCGCCTGTCCTTTGTCAACCTGAGAACATGACTAAATAATGCAAATAGTGAAGATCATTTTCACTCAATGTCACTCATCGCAAATTTTAATGAGGGTCTAATTATGTTCCTTTGACATTAAATTCATTTAAAGCTAATCAAGCCTGGATCTGTGACCTTATTAGAATCCGTGTATATGTTGGTAATGACAGGCTTTTAAATGGCCGCTTTTACTTTATGGACTAGATCTACGTTTGACTAGCTCCTTTGCCTCCAGCAAACTGAAATCCCCACAGGAAAGCTAAAAATGTTTTCAATGGAAAGAAAAATAAAAGTTTGTCCTTACTCCATAAAGCCAATTTTTTTTAATTGACTGATGATCGACAGATATCATTGCAGCATTAATTATGAAACCATTGTACAGAAGGATGTAGCTACATGGCACTTTTGTTTTAAAAAGGGGCCTGAAAGTTATATTTTCTAGAATTATCAAAACGTTAAGGATATTATATATAATTAAAGTTAATGAAAAAAATTAAACAAAATAGATAAAATAAATAAAAACCGCCCTCCAAACTTTAGCCCATCGCATCGTCCACTGAAATAGTAAGAACAATATGAGAATGGAAAAAAATTAGGATGATCTAATTTTTCAATTTTATGATTGATATTATAAAAGTGCCTCTAATTTAATTGGTTCCCAGGGATACATACATAACCCTCAGTGTCTCGTTTAATCCCTACAGAAAACCAATGAGGTTGGAGGAATGATAGCCATCTCATAAGTAAGGAATTGGTGTTCAGGAATGGTAAATAACTTGCCTCATTTTATGTAGCTAATACGTGATATGAGGGTGCCAAGACTTCTAAACATTTATTTGAATAAATCCAAACGAAAAGGAGATAGAATTGTAAAATGAAACATCTAAAAGATTATCTCGATAGGCAGGACCCCGTCTTTATCGATCCCCCAAACCACAGAAGATCCCATTAACTGCGAATTCGGCTTCAGTGGTTCTGGGGTGAGGTGTGAGGGCCAGCATTTATAATAAGCTCCCTGGGATGGGGGTGCTGCTGCTGGTCCATCAGCTACCCTGTAAGAGCAAAGTCTTCGAGTAAAAAGTATAATTAAAAAGGAAAAACAAATGAGTAAAAGTAACCTGAATAATATATCTTGCTTAACCAAATATAACTTAGACGCTATCATTTCAATGCGTAATTAGCATTCAAAACGAACGAGATAGTTACTTTTCTTCCATGCTATGTCTCTAAAATCCCACGTGTATTCTACATTGACAGCACATCTCAAGTCCAGCTAAGGCACATTTCAAATGCTCAAAAGCCACACGTGACTGGTGGTCGTGCTACGGGACAGTGCAGATCTTGACGGTTTTCTCATATTTTTGTACGGAGAACTAAGGCCTAGAAAAACAATGAGTGGTTATGACTGTCAGTAAGCTATTAGCCCTCCAAGATTAAATTGTCTTTTTACGACATGACTATAGGAGTTGCCATGAACACAAACATTTCGAAGTAAGTTCTAAGAGTTTATTCATTATGACGTGTGCTCAGATCGTAAGCCACGAGAAGCCTCATGCAAGACATACTCTTGCCCTGGCTCTTCCTGTGGCTCAGCCTTCTCGTTGGGCTCCTGGCCTGAGCAGCCACAGAACCTACATCGTTAAGACACAGTTTCACGTGTACTTATGGGTTTTCAAAATTCTCCTCTGTTTCATGGATGGAGACTTGTCTTTACTCTTAGCAAATGAACTCTGAGTTCAGGGATGATAATGTACCCCTCTTGAGTGTGTCTGTAGATGGGTTCTGTGTATTCAGTTCAATCACACTTTGAGCACTAGCTCCTGAATGGTGCAATACATACGTGCCAATTGTTTGCTTTGCTGATTAATTTGTCTTACCCCAGGGAGATTTGTTCTGTTCCCTTTATGGCTCACTACACTTGAACAGAAAGAGAGTAACTTGTTTCTGTCAGGTCACTCTGAGTTCTGGACCAGATTTGGGGAAAACCCAGGTTACTGTGGTTACTGGATAACTTGGAAGGCATCGTGAATACACTTCATTTTCTCTTTGTTCAGCCCAAAGCCCATGGCATCGAGTGCAGCAAGTTCAAAGCCATCATGCCTTTGGCCTGGCTAAGATTCTGGAGAACTGGTGAATGGCTTCTTGCCCGGTGGGTCCTAGCACATGGCGTTCTGAGCAAGGCCTCGCTGAATGCAAACATGCTTTGGCTCATCTGCACAGCCCCGTGATTCTCACGGAGAACGGGTCTTGATCTCCCAGGGACCCATTTGACGAACTCTGCCCCAGAAGGCTGTGGCAAGTGCACACACAGTGAACGCTGAGGCTTCATTACAGAGAACGAAATGCCAGGGAAATGAAAACGCCACAGTGCTGTTTGAAAATCAGAGGAGACCCGTGGTGGCCGAAATCTTTCTGAATATCTCACGTGTGGATTGGCAGCTTAAGTAAATAGAAAACAATAAAAGTATAAGGACAGCTCTATGGTAGAAAATGCATGGACGTGAACTTCATGTGAAGACATACCTTAGACGAAATCACCTTGGCTCGGATATGTCCACGATCATCTCTTTTAAGGAAGGCAGGGCCATGCCTTTGCGCTTAAAATATTTTGGGGCAGTGGGAAAAGAAGGATGAATTAAAGGAAATGATTCATTAATTTCAAAGCAATAAATTTAACAAGTAAATTAATATTTTGTTTCATGACACCAAGTGGTTTTCCTTGATCTAATTTATTTTGTAAAATAGATCCCATATATTATTCATCATTGTATATACCTTTAATATCCTGCATAGAGTAGATAATCAATAACTCATTACTGAACTGAACCAAGCACTATATATTCTCATCTCTCTAGATTTAATTTACGGTTTCTGTAGTTGTTTTCTCTTGAAAAATTATATCCAGCCTACCACCGTCTACTTCTGTATCGTACTCCGGGAGATATTTTCATTGATCTTTCAGGTATAAGGGGATTCTAAGTGACATTTACTTATGAAATAAGAGCCTTCATTTTCTTCATCATTTTTTACTAGGTTAAAACTGAATTAATTCAGAACAATTTCAATAAACTTTCTTGTATAATACCTAGTGAGCTATAGGCCAAATGAGAACCAGGCCTAACTCAAAGTACCCCGAAGGATAAGTAGTCAGGCTCCACTCATGAGAGCAGAAAGATCACCATCCACCAGTGACACCAGCAGGTGTGATAACGGTGTGCACAAGGTCTCGCTAGAGAGAGAGCCTTGGGGTGACCTAGGAGAGAAATAACAGACATTACAGGGAGGGATATTTACTTACATTGGGGATACTACAATGAAAGCAGAAGCTTTAAGACTGTTTTGATTTCATGATACCGAAATAGAATGAGGATGCTATCAATTATTTTTTGAAATGAAGGCATCGAAAATCTTATCAGCCAAAGCCAGCTCTTGATAGAACAATCTAACGTTCAATCTTTACAATAGAAAAGCAATATTCTTAAAGCTTCCATCAAATATGCCAGCTCATCTCTATCCTCTAAGAGGATGCTAATCCCATGGTGTAAAAGGGGTTAAGAGACCCCTGAAAAATCTATTTACCTCCGGTCCATTTCTAAAGCCCCCTATCATGTTGTTATAGAAACCACTGGCGGCTGAGAGTCTCCCATCATGATTATTGCTATAGTAACCACCAAAAGACAGGAAGCTAGTGTTTTATCCATGTGCCATAGTCTCCCCGCTCTCCCTGTCCCCAAGATAGTTTTGCTTCTAAATGATTCTATGCTGCTGGAAACAAAGGAGGAAAAAAGTAAATAAATTTACTGGGCAAGAAGGGCGAGGGGGAAATGAGGTCACCCTACAAGCCATAAAGAGATCCAAGGTATTTCATTCATACCGTACAGAGAAAATAAATTATCGTTAGACAACCAAACCAGATTTTAAATTGGTGACCAGATCTTTATTTCCATCTATTCAGACTCAACGTAATAAAAGTCAGATGTGAAAATTGTCATTCTGCATGATTTTAAAACCACCATTGAACATTTCGGGGAATTTCCCAATAGAATATATGTCTTTGCACGGTGTCGTCTTCTCTTGTTTAAATCGAATTAAATATATAAGGTACTTTCCTATAATACTTTTTTATAAGATGTTATTAGGTCCTAAAATACTATGGTGTTTAAAAATCGTGTTTTGATATCCACCGATTTAATTCTTCTCTTTCCCTACAATTTTAAATGTTAGCAGTGTTTTGTGAAAAAGCGGTCTATATAAATTAAACCACACGGAATTATTCTTTACTTTCTTGCCTCAGACTTCAACTTATCACATTAAATTGCCTTGTCGGTTACTAAGCAGCAGATGTGGGTTTTTTTGGGATTTTATGATTTTTAAGAACTTTGGACTCGTTCGGAATCGGAGTTTTTTGAAACAAAACTCCTGTGCAGACAAGAGGACGCGACGATGACGATGGCAGTAACGTGTCAAACCTCTGTCACCCCGGGCAAGGTCTTAGAAGCTTCTAGCATTCCTTCTTGTATCAAAACCAAAGCAGTGGTGTATTGGGTAGGAAAAGCTTGTCGCCCAATCACAGCCGGATAGTCACATGTGAAGGCAGGATAAACATTACGCCCTGCTGTTCATCTCGGTTCAGCTCTACCATGGTTTTTTTGGGAATGTCGAGCACAGGGAACAATCGTTATCATTTCCTAGATATTTTATTTGAAAAGGAATCATTTAGATCACTCAAAAGAGGGTTGGCCATTTTCGGGGTACCAGAGTGAACCTAAAACAAACATAAAAATGCGTCTAATGAATCATTCAGATAAGAGCAACTTACCTTGTACGAACTGAACGACTCAACTCATTGTACCTGAAGGTTATTTTTAATTAAATACAAATACATTCTTTAGAAAAGTCTGGAGCGAGTACTTGGGGGGAGGGCGGAAAGCAAACATATGGAAATTGATTCTCATGCTTCTCTCCTTCGCTGGTCCAGCTTGTGGTATTTATATTCATAAAGCGAAACTCCATTCTTAGAGATTCTGTGCGTACGGAACAGTTAAATGTCGCTAATGATACTTTTCTCCACACATGTGGATTTTTGTAACCCTCAGCACTTTTTGCTTCCCATGTGCTTATTTTAGCTTTGTTCAAGCATAACTTCGATGCTGAGAGAAGAAAATTCTCTGAAACCGAGTCTTTGGCTGAACTGCGTTGACATGGTGTTTATCGTCGACTCCAGACTTTTTCCGAAGTAGTTACAAGACGGTAATTAACAGTATATATGCGTCAAATAGCACATAACGCACACGCGCACCCAGGAAATATTTAAAACCATCTTATGTGGGATCGAAGACTTGTTTGGCTATTGGTGATTGAGTCACCGACTGAGTCATTTCTGAGATTACTTAAACCAACTTGAAAGCTCAGACTCACTTTAATCTTAGGTAGTACATTTATTTTTAAAATATATCTTTCTTACCTAGTCTTGAATCGCATTCTTCTTACACATGAACACATTATTAAACCGATTTGGGGTTTTTTGTTTGTTTATGAAACTCTTCCTGAGTGTTTCATAATTTCAAAGGACAGCTGCAATGTCCAATTCTGCTCAAGATAGAGTAGCTGGCCCACGACTTGCCCTCCTGGTACAAACAACGTTTAAAAGCGAGCAATATAAAACGATTTCCAGGCATTGAAAACAGTAGAGACCTACGAATTGTGTTAGAAATGAAATAAAACACCTGTGATCTCCTGGGCTTCGTGCTTGGAATGGCTTTACTGCCCAGAGAGCAGTAGGATCAGAGAAGCAGCAACGTTTCTGGGGCGAGATCAGAATTATGGGGGGCAGAAGCAATTAGAGTTTGCAGGTCAGAGCATCCGAAAACAGACGCTCTCAAAAGATCCATTCGTCACTGTGGGTCTGGGGAGAGGCTCACCAGGGCCCATCTGCGAGGAACGTCTCCCTGGCTCCTCTGCTCTGCAGGCCGTGGCCTCCTGCCGCTGTGACCCGTCTCTTCCCCTACCCTCCCTTTCTTTCGCGATCTCTCTTTTCACTCTCTGACCCCTCGTGGTAGTTTGGCCAACATCTCAACGCACGATCTTCCTAGAATCCAAGAATCCAAGATCTCGGAGCAGATGGAGCTTCGCCTCTCTGCTCCCTTCAACCAATTATCCCAACTACCGCCTAGGTCAGGCCCTACTACGAGAGCCTCACTCAGTGTATGTAGACATCACTCTTCACAGCTCAACGCCCAAGTCCCGCGTCAACGGCCTTCGCCCCCAACCTATTTAAGCGACCAACGCTCAAAACCACAACTTGTCGCCACCCCTCAATCCCACTACGCTGAATTATTTATTTATTTATCCCCTTATTTATTTTTTATTTTTAGGGTTTTTCATGCCTGGCACCTGGTCTTCCTAGGCGGTCTCCCATCCAAGTACTAACCAGGCCCGACCCTGCTTAGCTTCCGAGATCAGAGGGATCGGGCTTGTTCAGGGTGGCGTGGCCGTAGACTCTGCTGAATTTTTAAAGTCTTCTGTGATAATCATTGACCCGTAACACGAAGGGATTTGGAAAGGGATAGGTTTAAATTTTATCAGACGTGGAAGGACTTTGACAGAGGCATAGGGAGAACCTCTGGTGTCAGCAATGATCGTGTCAGAAAACGAGAAATTCTTCTCGTCAAAAAGACGAGAGAATATTCCAACCAAGCAGCTTCTCTTTTTAAAACAAGTATCGTCTTATAATGAACATTTGATAGATCGGTCTTTAAAAGACAAATGCAGTGACTTATTCGTCTGAGCGTTTATGCGTCTGAGCATTTCCTATCCCAGAAAAGGGTTACCACCGGTTTCTCTGGCCTTTTCTGTAGTGTCGGCCACGCCCGAAGGTTCGACTGTCAGTCTCGCAACAGAAAATGAGGAACAGTTCGAAATTCACCCATCCCAGGTGCAAGACGAATGAGAGGCCTGTGTACCAGACTAAGCACTGGTGACTCACGAGCACTGGGAACTGATGAAATGGAGCTGTCCTGGAGAATGAGGGCCGTTCACACGACCCTGAGGGCACGTGACCGACCCGTTACAACCACGTGGCTTGAAGGGACCTTGGAGCTGATGGCTCCCCTGAGCTGACGTACCTGGTCAGCTTTGTTCCCCGTGGCTACGCGCGCCCAATGCGCACAGTGACTGGGACCCTGGGTGCTGTGTCTGGCCATCGCGACATCACCGCTGTGCTGTCACGTGCCAGGGTGCTTGTCTTGCAAGCTTCCTGAGAGACGACCGAACTGGGTGCTTGCTGAAGCCTACGGTGGCTCTCGGGTTTCACTGCCAGTCCAAGGTTAAGACCACGACTGCCAGCAGAGCACACTGGGCGCTGCACACACACGTTGTTTTATCCAATTCTCACAATCTCCCGACGTAATCGAAAGTCATCGCCATCCCCACTTTGCAGGTAAGTATTTTGAGTAGGAAGGCAAAACCATCACGTCTTGCCAGCAAATATGTTAACACAGAGAAAAGTCTGCCTCCTTAAAAATTAAACGAGATAAGACTTCAGATTTATTTTTTTAACTAATAAAAATATTGTACAAGAGGATAAACAAAATAACGACGAAGTATCGATTTGGAGTCTACGGGCAAAATCACCCACTCGAAGAGAGATAGACCATATGCGCATAATTATAGATTCACGGTTATGAGACCCTCAACAAAAAGATGTATATTTTACACATGACGCATTCGCTTCCTTAAAAGTGAACCGAGGCAAATATGTTGCATGGAAATTGCAAAGTTCGGTGCTCGACAATGTCCTGTACACTCACTTCCCCCGGCATCTTATGCGCCTCGCTGCTTGGGCTGCCTCTCTCGGCTCAACTGCCCATGTCAACATAACTCCTGTTCCGGGGCGCACTGCACGTTTCAAGGAGGAAGGATAACTAACTATTTCCATAATGACTTTTTTTTTTCCCCCAACGAAAACATCGCTGGAAAAAAAATCTTCTGCCTCTATGCGTGTATGCACCGCAGTCAGGTATTTATTTTACTGTTCCTGTCCTTAAAGCCTGACTCGGTTTCTCCGTGACCGCCTTCAGGTACAGATGCCAGAGCATCTACTGCTCTTCCCACCCGCCCACCTCTGACGTGGCTCAGCGGTAAAGTGTGCGTGGAACTCTCTCGCTGGTGCAGGCACAGAAGGTGACCCAGATTACACGACGCCCGTGCCAAGTGCGCTTGTTCAACAGCAGCTGCTCTAGGCTTTGCCTTATTGATATTCAGATTCAACAGACACAGATCACATGGCCCCCTTGACAAGCACGCACTCTGCCTGTCTTCATTGTCAATGTGTTCAGTAGCCACCGTCCTTCATAAACCCAGAACTGGGGCCAAGAAGTCTCTGATTATCAGTGCTGCCGTACATCTGACAAGATCATCCCAGAAACATTACCTTTCTTTTTATTTGGGGGACTTTGTGGAATACAATATCTTCATTTATAAAATAGTAGCACGTACAGTAGAAAGGGAGCCCGTTTCTCTCTGGCAAAAGAGGAGCTTTGAACCATTATCCTTAGGGGAAAAGTAAGATGATCCCCTTGATTCTGAGAGCAAACATTGGAATACAAAGTTCTTTAAAAGTGAAGATGCATACACAGTATCAGGAATAAAATGCATTAAAGCTTACGATAATCTTCCTTTTAAAGTATATCGGTTATAAGTTGCCAAATCGATTTCGTAAGAGTATAAATATAACAAAATACCTTAGTTTCTATGCGGCCATTTCGACCTCCTGCTCACCGCTCTCAGGGCTAAGAAATAACTTCTATATCTACAGACTGATTGGAAATCACAGAATCGGAAAACTATTCACTCCAACTGTTTAACACGGGACACTTGCTCGTGCCAAATTTGTTTCTTGTTTAAGCATTCTACTCCACAGGATATGCCACGCTTATCCGCTATCTGCGAGAAATACTTAGGAGCCAGGAAAAGTACCCAAAGTTCAATAAACGGGAGAGGCTTACTTTCCGTGCAGATGAGGAGTAAGAAGCTGAGGTAGAAAGTGAGAAGGTGGTCAGTCTCCTTAGACACCATGGTCTCATTGAGAGGACGTGCGCGATGGTCGCCGGTGGTCTCGTCCCCGTCCCGCTCCTGGGCCCTGTCTACCTCAGAAAGGAGTGGGGGAGAGGGTGTCTCGAGTCCCCAGGTGCCACCTCTGCCCCTTACGGCACCTTCAGAGAAAACGCAGAGACTTAGATTGAAAAAGCACTTGTGCTTCTTAGCATCTCACTCACACGGGAGGATGGGGCGATTTTTCAAACCTGGTGCAGATTTGTTTCTCGCTGGACTGGAGTCATTCCCTCTGAGGTCTGTTCCACAATTTCTTCTAGGAACAATGCCTCCTCAGAAAGACCTACGTTAGGCTCGTGTCTTCCATCAACTCTAATACAGTCTCGGCTCACAACTATGATGATCCAGCAACTGTGAAAAGTATGCCCCGGCCGCCTTGCACTAATGGTCATCTTCGGAACACAATTCACGGACTGCATAGATTTCTCTGTGCTCTCCTGACTCAGCCAGATTTCTATTGTTGATAGAACGGACGAGTTCTGACGGTTACGCAGAAGCAGTTTTCTTCCATACGCTCAGAGCCCGTTTTATGCCCTGTTCGTGACATTTATGTCCTCTGAGATTTCCTGAATTTTTGTTTTACCGTAAATGTTGAATGCAAACGTGTTGGCTTATTTTTTTACATAGACTTATCACACACACTACAGTGTTTTCCTTCAGATTTAATTGTTCAGGTCCTCAAGATCATCTTTTTCTTGGATACTTCGTGGAAACGTCTACGAGTTAAAATTGGAATGCATTCCTTTCTGACTGGAGTGATTACTAGTTCGTGGCCTTTATCCGCTGTTGAAACCGGTCGTTTGTCACAATTTTTACGTGACGGATTTTATGACAAGCTCGGTAGCTCTGTCCACTACTTACATATTTTGAAATCTTTATATTTGTTGTACCTGATTCTAAACGGGGAACAAGATTTTGATAGTTAGCTTCATATTTTCTACTAATGTCAATCTCTCTCCTAGTCCCGGGGGATTTCCATGCCGTGGTGAAGTTTATCCACTTAAAATTATTTATTTCTTATGGAGTTTACGACGGTTATTATTTTTAAAGATTTCCCCCTATGATGGAAATGATTTAATGTGGGCAATTTAACAATTAGAGCATACTAAGTCAGGTGACAGGGGCACTTTTCACATTTTACTCTAATCCCTGCATTTTACAGTTGAAGGATTGAGACGCACAGCAATGACCCCGTCTGCCCGGAGTCAGAGCGAGTTCGTGTCACTATTGGGACTGGAACCTCCCCTCGTTGATTTCTAGAACGTTATTCCTTCAACGAACCCTTCAGATTTATTTTCCATATGTAATCTTACATATCCGTTTACGCTTTTTGCAATAACCCCACTCCGGGAAGTCTACATCCTGGACCGATCTAATCTCACACTTGTTTTTATATAAAAGCCCCCAGGGAGATGTGAGTAGGCAGAGCACAGAGGATTTTAAGGGTGGCGAAAGTACTCTGTATGTTATTAGAATGATGGACATGTCACTGCGCTTTCGTTCACACCCGCAGGACACACGACACCAAGAGCGAGCCCTCCAGTAAACTACGGACCTCAGGTGATTATGAGGTGTCGCTGTAGTGTCATCCTTGGTGAAAATGGACCATTCTGGTAAGTGATGCTGGTGATGCTGGGGAGGCTATGCACGTGTTGGAGGTGTGGGGGGCGGGGGGACATGAGAAATCTCTGTATCTTTCTCTTGATTTTGAAATATGCCTAAAACTGCTGTTTTTTTAAAAAATTCTTTAATATATATATATATATATAAAAATCTCGACCATGGACCTCAAGTCTAAGAGAATGACAATATATAAAGCCAGTCGATAGATTGGAGGCGGGATAACTAGCTAAAGGCATAGACTCTGATGGCATCAGAAAACTTTCTGCGAAGCGTGTTTAGTTAGGAATGTCTCAAAGAGACCGATAAACTTAGAGTTCCGCAAAAAAAAAGTTATCGGAAGATAATAAACGTTTGGGAAAACATGCTATGCAAAGAATGCTTGAAGGAACTGTATATGCTGATCTTGAATATGGGGAAATGAAGAGGCTATAACCACTAAACAAACGAGCGAGTAGCTATCACGTGTCAGACTTGGGGCCATTCGGGAAACCTTTACGAAAGATGTAATAGTTAAGCTACATTTTAAACGTGAGTACGAGTACGACAAAGAAACACGGGAGAGTGGTCTGCGCGAGTATTTCAGGAGCACGTGTGGGACGAGAGACGTAGGGGGTTGGGCGGACCAGGCAGCCGCAAAAATTCTGATATCGCAGAAACTCTAGCGCGAACGGAAGGCATCGGCTCCTAAGACTCGGCAAACCACAGAATCGAGGTAGGTTAACTCTCGGTATGAAGGAAGGAAACCATTCGTAATCAGACCTACATTTAGGAAGATAAGTCTCGCATTGAGACAGCAGCGATTAGGAAAAGGCAGGTGAGGAGCCTGGTAACCAGAGACGAGGGTGTCGCCCTAAGTCCTCGGAGGGGTGGCGAGGACCTGAGCTGAAGCAGAGGCAGCGTGGGTGCTAAAGAAGACTCAGAATCCAAGGAGACCAGGTAGATCCACGGGGCCTCTGTAGAGACTAAGGCGGCTGGAAAGCTGTCCTTTTTAGCAGCGTGGGCACTTGGGTTATTCATCATGCTCCTCGGGGACATGAAAACTACAGACGGGGCTTCCAGGTGAGGAGCAGCCAGCGCTCTGCCCTTCCACTCCACCCCGCTGAGATAGGTATGTATCTGAACAAAACAGAACTTCTGTAAAAATACAGAGGCTTCCGGCCTTGCAAACTGGGATATTGAGTGAAGACAGTAGAGTCAAAGAGATGTAGAGTTATTTTGAGTTTAAATGTTAGGCAATGTGAAAAATGTGAAAGAATGTGATAATATCAAATGTATTGTCATATACATAAAAATCTTTTGCCGTGACAAGCATACGTACGCGCACACACACACACACACACACGCACACATATACATCTATAGGGTATGGATCGATGTAAATAGAATACAGGACAGAGAACATGTTTCTGTGAGCTTTCCTGGGAGGTTGGCTGGTACCATAGCAGTGTGACATAAGGTGTCGTGCCGGGAGCCAGGAGGTTCCATGCCGGCCCCCTGAGAACAGAAATTCAGCTAGCGGTTGTGCTATGAGGCACTGGGCCGAGTCACAGTGGACAGAATTTTGACATGATGCACGTGGGGATTCAGGGCTCCAGGCCCGCGTATTGTGCTCAAGACAGGGACTCGGGCCCAGAAGGGGAAAGAGAAACACATCTGCAAGCCCAGGCAGGAGCTCAAATGTGTCGAAAAAAGCTTGATAGGAATTAGGGAGAAAGATCAAGCTTGATAAACATGTGAGAGAACATTCCACGGGCAGCGAGGCTAATTCTGGTTCCCAGCATACAGTGCTCTGGCAAAAATGTCATCGGCTCTGTCAGGCTGAGTCTACAGCTTGAAGTTCCCTAGTGACCACAGTCAGGCGAGCAGAACAAAGCAACTGACTTACAGGTTAGAATCCTGGCTTCTCCCCCAACGGGCATACGTGCCAGTCATTGAGATGCATTAGATTGTGAGCTCCGTCTAATCGCCAACGCTCAGTTCCAACCAGGATGTGAACCACTGGAAGCTATCGACTCTTCATAAACATTTTCTTGGCTAGATTCACATCTATGAACTCAAGAGTTCTTAGATTATAGGTAACAGGTAATCTTAAAAAAAAAAAAAAAGAATTTATTGGCAGAATACTTAATGCCTCATAAAATACATGAGAACTCAGAACGGGTCTGATAGAACGGGACTGTGCAGAGTCAAGACAGGCAGAATCACGTAATTTCCTCAGGATAAGGCCCTAAGATGAATGACTTCTAACCATCGACCCCAGGGAGGGAGACTCTGAGCGGTCTGTCTACGGCGGGGCCCTGCACCCGGATTTACCGTAACGTGCTGCTAAACTACACCCAACGGAAAAGACACAACCCCTCCGAATGACTCGAGGGCACGGCCATCAGATAAGGGGGAAAGATGCAGAAGAAGCACACGCCCATTAGACACATAAAGAGAGAAGTATTAACGCAGACTTCGTGACAAGCTCGAGTATCGATAACAACAAAACCCAGTGAATAAATCGCTGTCCGCTGGGACGTGTGGAAAAAAGTCCCCATAGAGGAAAAGGCCCAGCATAAAATTATCGGATATATTAAAAATGTTTGTGTTAGTAAGTTCTGTGACAGTGTAACTGCGAGATATCGTCTAGAGATGTCGGGAGAACGCAAATATTATACATTTGCGATGTGACATAAAACGGTCCAGCGGTTCCTCAATTTATTGGCATATATGAACTTCTTTTATTCAATCCCTGTGATTGCCTTTAGAAATCATCGTATTTCATTTAAAGATATATAAAGATATCTTCATAAAAACTAATTTACAGAGGTCAGGCGACAGTCCTGGCTCTAGTTCATCTCTGTCCCTGATCAGAAATTAAAACAGATGAGGCCCCTTTGCTCCTTCAAATCCTGTTATGGCCAGCACAGAGAAGAAGAAACCACAACAGAACCTGGGATTCGAGTAGGAGAGAGAAGATGATGAGGAAAAAAATATATATCCCTGTTTACATCATAAATCACTGTGACACTCCCAAGAAAAGAACACGGATGGTTCTGTGTAGTCGTCACCCTCGACATCGGTATGAATTTCTAAACTCGGTCGACTAAAGCCTTCAGCACCCTATAGTATGTTTTCTTATATCTTGCTATAAATAACGACGGCTTAGAATTTTGTGAGCCTCGCTCATGACAAAGGAAGGCAAAGGAGTGCGGAGGGATGCGTGGGCTGCCCCGGGTCTTCGAGGAGCCTGGATGACCATCCACACTGAACGATCAGAGAGTACACGAGCCTGCAGAACGCTTTTTATCCAATACACGTGCTGCAGCTTTCTTCCCATGAATTACGCTCAGATCTATAAATAGATGTGTCTAGCCCCACCGTGGGGGAAGAGAAGCCAGGAGTGAGCCGAGAGGTATGGAGAGAGCTGTGAGGTCCGACTTGGGATCACTCGTTGCCTGAAGCTTGTGCGCCATGAGAGTTTCCACACATTCGCGATGAACTCTGAGACTGTTTCTGTACCTCGGTGCTTACTACTGAAAGGAGCTTCCCAAACCTCAGGTGTAGAATTTTGACCTCACTGGGCTTCCCCAGAAGTGACTGTAGATGCTATCAGCACGAAGAGCTGTGATTTCTTTAAAACCTTGATAGTTTTAGCCAGTGAAACTGTTACCTTAAAAATTCAAACCCACTAAGAAAAACATTCAAAACAAATTTTATAGTCAATTTGTGTTTACCAAGTGATTCTTTGCTTTATAAAAAAATAAGCCTATATATTACTTTCCTCACCCAAATGTTCTGTGTATGATTTTTTTCCCTTCCTTAGAAAACAAATTTTGTGTGAAGGATAGCGGATGTGAGCACTCAAATCGAATTCTTTCCTTTTGGCATCAAAGTCATTTGTGAAGTCCCAAATATATACCAGGTTTTGCGAAAACAGAGACAAATGAGCCCAACCTTACATTAAGAGCACACGTTACAATCGGCGTAGACAACCATGAATATAATGAATCATAATGTAATGAGATAAACGTTTGAAACGTGTCCAACATGCTATGAAAACGGAGTGCAGAGGTGCTTCATTCTGCTTGAAAATTCAGGGACAATTTTCTGGAAGAGATGCCATTTTAAACGGACTTTTTAAGACCAAGGAAAAAAGATGCCAGACACCAAAGTGTGGCGAAGGCGTTCAGGACCCAGGAGAGAGCAGAATGTAAGAGATGTATGTGTGGAATCGGCGAATAATTGGGATTGGCTCGGCCAAGGGATGCGGACACGGAGGAAGCGAAAGGCGTGTCCGAGGGAGCGAAGCGAAGCAGGTGTCTTGGCCTGGAAGGCATCGCTGAGGCTCTGGAGAGTCCGCAGGATCACGAGAAGGACGGGTGTGATCGGATTAGCGGTTTGAACTTCAGAATGGAAATTCCGGCTGTGATATGACGGATAAAGTGGGATCGTCTGGATAACAGGAACTGTGGCCATTTAGGGCCGGGGGTGGGGGTTGGGGGGATGCAAACTGTAGTCTGCAAACCAGCTCTAAACGCCTGCTGGTTTTTATACCATCTGCAAGCTAAGGATGGGTTTTTACATTTGTAAATGGTCGAAAGAAATTTAAATAGACTATTTCGTGACACGCAAAATGTAACCATTCTATGGAATCCGCATTTCTGCGTTCATCGAGTTTTATCCGAGCACGGCCATGTCCGTTCACGCACGTATCAAGTGACCGCTCGGGGTTCCACAGCCTGTGGGGCAGGCCTGTGATGGGACATCTGACGGAGCGTGATCGGAGCACCATTTCTCCAAGGAGAATAACAAAATAGAAAGCAACGTGGCATCTGTGCTTCGATTTCTCAGTAAATACTGGCTGCGATCGTATTTTATGGAAATCATGTTAAACATTGATGTGGAGGTGAGGGCCACCAAGTGGACAGCCAGGAGGACGGGTGAAATCGCTTCACTTGAAAACCTTTCTATCAATGGCGTTCGACCCCAGGAGGCTTTTGCTCATGTCTGGATCTCCTTCTCTCCTTCTCTCAAACATTTCTATATTTGGAATATTTACCACACAATTTGGAGTCGGTTACAATGATCGCCATTCACCTGACACTCATCCCAACCCTGGGCGTTAGTATTGTCCTATCTCACAGACCAGGAGACTGGCGCCCAGGGCAGCTACGTAATTAAAAGGACTCAAAGTCAGATTTGTCTGACTCCAGAGCGTGGGTGCTTCCCACTCAGTTATACTTTGTTTTATATAATTTCCAGTTATCTGTTTTTGCTCAATTTATAACGTGAGCGGTGAGCCCTTTGCAGAGGGGACATGGGCAGAGCTCGCTTTTGCCCTTAACAGGCCCCGAGCATAGTTCTGGGGACTTAATCATTCTTCAGAAAATGCTTTCATATGATGAGGGCGTATTTTGTTGAAAACTGTGACTTTCGTGGAAAGACACATTTATAATTATAATGTGAAAACATTCTTCCAGGCTTAAAACTAATATTAATACGGTAATCTTTTTGGTGTCCCAATATTAAAAAAAATGAAAACATTTCCAAGAGTTTGCAACACTTACAATTACTGCATAGGAGCCGAGTATACTCCTGTGCTTATAGATTTAATCTGGGCGGAAGCACCCGCTCGTGGGCAATTCGATTATTTAAGGTGCAGATTCACGCGATGGTTGTTTTTCCCCTGAGCTGCAAGATTTAAACTGTTTTCCTTTCTCATGCAAACTCCCCCTGAGCATTTTCGCATTTTACAGACCAAACACACTGATTCCGAAGCTGGCTGCTCTCTGGGGAGTCCTTGAAAGCAATGGTGTGTGATACGGTTCTGCTTACTTTTGATGAATTCCTCCGTGAAAAACATGTTTTCTCTGCCTTGCCTGTGGTCGCTGCCACGAGGGAGCAATTCCACCGTCACTGATGAAGGCTGGCTGGGTCGGACCTTGTCAGTGCAAATGAAAGTCTTGTGATTAGTATTCTGTACCTTCTTACTAATGAACCTTCTAATCATGAAATCTGTCTGTACTTATAATCTTCTTCTAACTGCTAAGTGCCCTTGAAAGTTTAGATAAGTGGGAAATAGGCATCTTGCATTGTGCCTTTCAAATTTACTTCTGGACTTGTTATTTTTGACTCTTAGGATTAGGAGTGGTCCACGTTATGACAATGACAGCCTTGGTCATAGGATTCTGACCTGCAAACAGAAGTTACAACTACACAGAAATGTATAATCGGAAGAAGAAAAAAAATTTTGGAAGAAGTCAAGCTTCTCGGGAAACATTTTGACAGAAAATATATGAAGAATATGTATACCAGACTTTGTCAGAAAATGGTTTCATTGGAAAAAAATTGCAAGCGAAAAAGGCTTTGCACTAACAAGAATTAAAGAGCGACTCTGAGGTCAACGTCTAAGAAGTTAGTCGGTATAACCTGAGTCGCTTCTGGCTTAAACGCCAAGGCATATATATTCTTAACTGTGCAGGGATTTATTTGTGATGGCTCCAGCCAATCACACGTTTCATTAAACCTGAGACGTCATCATCATTTTACATATCGCTAAGAAAGAAAAACTGCCATCTATTAAACTGTGACAAGGTATTGATCGTAAGTCACGCCAGAGAGGTTAAAATGTGCAAAAAAGTACTTCTTCGGATTGATGAAATAAAAAATTATTGTTTTTTGTATAAAATATCAGTACCCGTCCTTCCCTCCTCCAGTTTTGGTGGAGGACGTCCTCTGCTCAGCTTTTTTTAATGAAAAGCTCTGTTGATGATGATCCACTCCCTTCTGTGATCCAGCAGATCAATTTCGTAAATATTTCATTTCAGGGTTTGCAAACCATGCAGTCTGTGATGCAGCTACTTCACACACTACCATTGTCTCAAAAAAAAAAAAAAAAAAGCAGCCATAGATCCTTAAAACTTCATTTTTAGACACTGAATTTCAAATTCCACATCAGTCTCAGGTTTCATGAAATTTTCTTCTTCTTTTGCTCTTTTCCAACCCCTTAAAAATCTGAAAATATTCTTGGGACCTTGTCCAGGAAAATGGAGTGGACATACTTTTCCTTGTTCCTTCTGCTAATGACAGTTTTAAAAGCCCTGGACATTATGTGTGAAGCAAATGTAAGGAGACTGGATGACAGAGAGAAGAAAGCGGACTGGCTAATAGGCTCGGGGCTCAAAAAATGACACCATAATAAGCTCTTTGTGTTTGGGGCGTTTTGCTTTGGACTCATACGTCCTAACTTAGAACCGAAGGAGCCAGCAATTCAGAAATTCAGAAATACCAATGGATGCAGGCCAAAAAAAAAAACAACAAACCCTCCAGCAAAAACCTGCTCTCTTTAGCCAAAGGACTGGGGAAAAGGAACCTAACAAGACAAAAAACTTNCCGCCCGTGACCCCGCGCGGCGGCCGCCTATGAAGGTCCGCGTTCCGGAGCCGGCGCACTGCAATGAAGAAGAGGCGAAGGCTTGCTGCAGATCTCGACGAGAAGATCCGTCTGGGCTGTCGCAGGGCGTCGTCGGAGGGCCCCGCGGCGCTGGAGCGCGAGCGAGCCGCCTTCGCGCCGCGCGCAGAGGCGCCGAGCCCCGAAGCGCTGCGCCCCCGCCACGCGCCGCTGCCGCCGGCCCCCGACCAGAGGCGGCTGCTGAGCTCCCTCCAGTACAACAGGAACCTGCTCAAGTACCTGAACGACGACAGGCAGAAGCAGCCGTCCTTCTGCGACCTGCTGATCGTCGTCGAGGGCCGCGAGTTCAGCGCGCACAAAGTGGTGGTGGCCGTGGGCAGCAGCTACTTCCACGCGTGCCTGAGCAAGAACCCCGGCACGGATGTCGTCACCCTGGACCACGTCCCGCACTCCGTGTTCCAGCACCTGCTCGAGTTTCTCTACACGTCGGAGTTCTTCGTGTACAAGTACGAAATCCCGCTGGTTCTAGAGGCCGCCAAGTTTCTGGACATCATCGATGCGGTCAAGCTGCTCAATAACGAGAGCGCGGCGGCGCTGCAGTCCGAGCTGACGGGCGCGGCGCCGCCCGAGGCCGCGGGGGGACTCGTGTCGCGTCACCAGTGCGGGTTCTGCAGCCGGCACTTCTGCTACAAGAAGTCCCTGGAGAACCACCTGGCGAAGACGCACCGGCCGCTCCTGCTGGGGAAGAAACATGGGCTAAAAATGCTGGAGAGAAGTTTTTCCACGCGGAGGTCACAAAGGAATCGCAAGTGCCCGGTCAAGTTCGACGACACCAGCGACGAGGATCAGGCCAGCGGCGACGGCTCGGACAGTTTGAACCAGGAGCATTTCGAGCAGGAGAAGTCGGAGGGCATCGACTCCGAGGACGCGGGCAGCGAGTACAACGCCGAGGAGGACGAGCTGGACGAGTCCTCGGACGCCGCGGAGCAGAGCGACAAGGAGCCGCGCGACGCGGGCGACGAGGCCGAGGCCGGCGACTCGGCGGGGCCCTTCCGCGGCGGCCTGACCCCCGTCGTCCTGCAGAACAGCAGCAAGAAAATCCTGCAGTGTCCCAAGTGTGACAAGACATTTGACCGAATAGGTAAGAAAAGGAAGCCCGTTTTCTGTCTCCAGGGACTTGACTTTTCAGGCGCGGTCCAGGTGGTCATTTAAAACGACACTCCGGAAGTGAGTGTTGAAAAGAATGCTTAACTAGGCTGGACATTTGATTTTCAGTGTTTTAGCCTGTCGGTTTAAATTCGTTGTGATTCACGAATGAATTCAAGTATTAGCTTTTCTCTTTCTCACGTCCCGACAGTAGGTGACAGATAATTAGTTGATGTATTCGTTTCGAAAAACTCCAGCATAGTATGATTATGGATGTAGAGCTTTCATCTACATGCTATTTTAATCTAACAGATAAGTGCTATTTTGGGGTCAAAGAAATTGAATTAGGTTATATTAGATTCAGTTGGATAATTTGTATACTCTTCGCCCTTGAACGTGGTAATGTGAGTTAGAAATAGTTACTTTTCTAGTGTCTGGTACTGTTTACCATCGGGATGTTTCAGATTACAATGGAAATGTTTCAGGTTAGACTACTATGTAGTTGAGAATGAAACTAATTTAACTTTGTAGGTAGAGACTTTAGGAGGTGTTCTTTGATTGTTATAATAATGAATAAATCAACTTTTCTCTTATTAGAAAAGTATGGGTAGGACATGTGGTCTTTCATCTCAAGTTAAAAACATGTCAGCGAGTATATGATTTCAAGAGATCTAATTTTTGCTAGTGAAATGACTTTTGGAGATGTCTTATATATGAACTGCTCTAACGTGAACTTTTAAATTGCAACGATTAAGCTCTTTCCCCATGAATCAAAGTTACGAAATCGTGACATATATCCTGCCACATGTGATGATAAAGGGACCTTTAACTGCAGTTTGACCTTGGAAAATTACTTACTCAGTTCAATGTATCCTCATGTGTGGTTTTTTTTTTTTGAGGCGAGGCAATCTTTGGTTGACCTCACAGATTGCAAGGACCTTGTCAGCTTGCAATCCCTTATTTTCTATTTTTTTTACGCCTACAGCACCTGGTCTTCCTAGGTGGTCTCCCATCCAAGTACTACTAACCAGGCCCGACCCTGCTTAGCTTCCGAGAGCAGACGGGACCAGGCGCGTTCAGGCCAGTGTGGCCGGAGACTCCTCATGTGTACTGTAGTGTCGAGTCACTTGTGGTGTTGGTATAGGTGGAAATCGGTTTTGTGAGGTATTGGAAATCAGTTGCTTTCAAAAATGAGATCGTACCCATGATAGCCTTAACAGAGGTAACCTCCGTTTGCTTTTTGTCGTGCCTCTGAATATTTTTCACTCCAAATCAGAACGCTTTTGACGATCTAGTTTAATAATTTACTACTCCGTTTGCCGGGAGGCTCTGTACAAACATGAATGAGACAACTTTTCTTGAGTATCTCAGTCAGTTGGAGGAGCATCATGTGAAGGCGAACCTCTCAGACGCAGGCTGGGTAAATGCTCGTGCAGAGCCGTCGGCAGCCCTCGGGGTTAAAGAGGACGGCATTTTTTGACTGAGATGCCTGAGAACATTTCATTTTTCCAATAGATTCTGCTTCTTAGACTTGGTATCCTTAGCATATGCTTCCTGGGTTTGCCTTAACTTGACCTAATTTGACTTGAGATGAGTGAGCAAGGGGCCAGCTGACAAATGGCATCACGTAGACCTCAAGCGATGCAGTTGAACATGAGGCCAGCGAGATGCTTTATGAGAGAGGGATTCTGTGTCCAGGTAAGATTGGGAAAGCCATCTACTATAATTCACAATCCTAATAACTGTCCAGTTCTCTAGTAAAGAAACTCGTTAATTTTACTCAGCCTGCCATTCCCTCAAATAATTCTGTCACAGGACACTTTTGGGATACTTCTTTTAATGTGCCAACAAACTAGAGTTCTTTGCACACATTTGGGGAAAGATTGCTCAAACTTAAAGTCCTTTTATACTGAGGAAGGTATTTTGCAACTTTTTAAACCGAGGACAGCCCGGATAACGTGGGAATAAATAGGTCCATTGTAGGCTTATTTCCAGCCCACTTTTCTGAACGTGTTTGACTTTCTACCCTCTTGTTTTCAGCCTGCTGTGGCTTAGCCTCAGTGAGGCTGCATACCTTTCCCCAGTACATAAAGGTGGCGGCTGAGATGTCTTCATACCAGTTAAGAAAGCACGGGGCGTGGGCTGTCTGACTGCCTGCATTTTTGCAGCCAGATCTTGGGCAAGTTAATTAGCCATTCGTGCTTATTTCCCCCCATAGGCAGAGTGGGGAGACGCCAAGGCGATGTTTAATAGCACCTTCTCCCACGGGTTACGGTGAGGATCGCGTGGAATAGTCCCGTGCATCACTTGAGATCTGTGAAATTCAGGCATCCAAGGAGCGCTAGCTGTTCTTATTCGGCCTCGTATAGTTGAGCGTCTCTGATACGCCAGATACGGCTAAACAGATATGAAGCGACATGTTCTCTCTGTCCGCGAGAATCTGAGAATGTAATGAGTACGTGTAAACACACAGTTACATTTGCAATAAAGATGATCTTATCAGGATAAGTACGGAGGACGGACTGGGTCAGGGGAGGGTTCACGGAGCAGGCAGAAGTGAGGCGGGACCTGAAGAAGAGGGAGGGGTTTACGAGGCGGAAGGCCCGGCAGGTGCAGAGACATTGGGGTGTACGTCGTGTTCTGAGATGGCCCCGGGTGGGCGATTTCCAGGGGGGCAAGGAGGCGCCATGAAACGGACAAGAAGCGAGGGCTGGCCGGAAGCCAGAGACCACATTTCCGATGCTTTGCGTGCTGTGCGGAAGGGTGTAGATGTCACCCGGAAAGTGATGGGACCCTGAAGAGGCGCCGACCAAGGAAATGGGAGCCCACCGCAGTTGCGGAAAGGTCACGGAGACGAGGAAAGGACCGGAAGGATGTCGCGGGCCTGGACCAGGAGGAGGAGGTGTCGGGCGGGCCTGCGGGAGGGGGCCGGGCGGGAGAGTCAGCCGCCCTGAACGCGGGCCACGTGGGCGGCGCCGCGTAGAATGAAACCATGTGGAAGGAGAAGACGTGTTTCTTCAATGTCCTCCTCGATCGTTCCTGTCAGGAATGTTCAAGAAAAAACCCCAGTCCAGGGGCCATTTTCCAGGAACCCTCCTCACATCACCCACAGGCCTGCCATAAGATTGAAAATGTCCACCTCGGTGTTTTGGTGATTTATCGTTAGTTAGATTGTGAGCCTTCAAGTTCATTGTCTTACTTTGGGTTAACATCCTTTGCGATACCCCAGGAAATGCCAAATACTAAGTCTTCAGTAAGCTCTTGTTTAATTGAACCGAGGTACCTGACTTGACTTTGGACTCGTAAGAAGCCCGTTGGGCTTCCCTGTCAGCTTCTAACTTCGCTGCCTGGGAGTGGGCTTCTGAGAGAATGGAGAAGCTCTGAGGGTCAGCCAGAACCGCTAGCTCCGCAGTGTGCAGTCAGCCACTGTGGGTCCGTGACTGTGGACCTTCCATCTGTTCCGAAGTATTTAATAGGTGCTTGGAGGGAGGCTCCCTATCCAGTCGTATTTTTTCCTTGGGCCACCAGCTGTCCTTCCCAGCCTGTTCTCAAGCAAACAAACAAGAGTCCCCCGAGCTTCTCCCCTGTACCAAAAACCTAGTGGCGAGGAGGCAAAAATGGGGAGCAGATGATGGATGGGGTGAGGGAAGATTTGATTCACTTATTTTTTTATATTGTTCTTACTGGGAAGTAAAATCTTTCCTTGGATTAATTTATAAGCTCTCCTAGAAGTAGAAAGTGTTCTGTAGCTTTTTAAAAAATTGTGGCTCACGAGACCACCTTGAAGACCACTTGGTTTTCAGCAGAGGGGTGTTACAGCAGCGGCCCAGTTTTCTGCTTTAAGCTTAAATATGTTAGTTAAGTATACTTCAGGGGTCACCATATGAATAAATCCAAGGTCTGATTTAAGATTTAGCAATATCAGATGTATAATGAGCTAATTTGGTGATGTTTCTCTCTATAAGATCTGCATACAAAATCTGATGATGATAATTTTGCATGACTCATATGGGGAATAATAAATTCCTAAGCACAAGGTCAAGTTTTTCACGCGAAAATATCTTTAGTGTGTGTCTACTGATTTGGGACACAATTCGTATTGGGATTTAGTTCAGAAAAATTCTGTGGATGAAATTTCTTACTATTACGTGCTTTCTGTTGTTGATTAGGAGTGACGGGCCTAGTTTAGTAGTCTCTGAAGGGATACTATTTTTTCTGATCGAAACGTTATTTCATGAGTGCGTAGTGAACCTTTTGATTTATACATTGTTATCGAATTCCTCCTACCCCATAAAAAAAGAAGAAGATGTAGCCGTTGAGTGTGTTTATGCTGAATAGCACCCCCCTCCCCGCACCCATCACGGACAGCCTCCTACCAATCGATTTGAACATGAGAATTCTTTGGAGAGTAAACATTTTTTCCCGCTCACTCCCGGAGATGTATCTGATTCTTAGGTCACCCCGTTCCCTCGGAAGCTGTGCGTCTGCCATTGTTCAGAGACTCAGCTCCGTGGAGCTTCAGACCCTGCAGCGCCTCTGTGCGCCAACTCAAACTAATAACAACAAAAAAGCCGTTTTACTTTAGAGATTCTTAATGTTATAATGCGTTATTCCAATTTGTGTGTTTTAATTGGACTTTGCTGAATTTATTTTAAATTATTATTATCTTTTTAATCTTGGCTATTGGTTAAGTCTTATTAAGTCTACCTGTCTGTGGGAAAATGGAAGTTTAATAGTCGAAGCGGTTCCGACTTTTAATTACACTGCCATTTCGAGAGTCATGCCATTCAACTACACGTAACTTAACTTTTACTCGAAAGCAAGAATTTCTTTAAATAAAGGGAGGATGCTACTAATCGTTAATTTGATATCTTTCCAGCAAAGTCATTTCATAGAAAATAAAAAAGATTTGGTGAAAAATTTTCTTGAACTTTAAGATTTTTATTAAGTTGCTGTTCTGTTCACTTGGATATAAAAATCAAGAGCTTTAGGCATCCGGGGTTGACCAGTTATCGCTCAGTCTTGAGCATCTATGGTAAACACATACAGTTGATCCCCATTTCCAAAAATCTCTTACGAGTTAGTATTCAACAATAAGACTATATACTCTTGATTTGTTTTTTCTTGTGTTTTCCCACAAGTGTGCCTGACATAATATACATCTTAACAAATATGTGTTCATACGTACATCAAAGCAAAACTTTCATGAAGCCAGTGTGAACGTACTCTGGCATGTTCTACTCCGTTCTGTCCCACGTCAGTCACAGCCCAGAGGACTGATTTTACGAACACTCAAGACCTGTGGTTTGCAGAACTCTGAGCTAAACGGTGACGTAGCTTAACGCGTTTTATAAAACCTACTCGTTATTTACGATGCCTGTGAGAAGTCCCAGATTCCACCTCGAGACATGCAAGAACACTCGTCCCCCAGTAAAGTCCGGGTTGGACCGCATCCCTTGAACACAGTAGAGAGGTGGCGGCCCATGTTTTTGAGGACAGGTGTATTTCAAGCAGTAAGCTCAGAGCGGTAAGTCTCTGAGGGTTAGCAAAGTTACGTATTCAGGTAAACTCACTGTGTGTGTGTGTGTGTGTGTGTGTGTGTGTGTGGCGGGGTGTACAGCAGGCTGTTAATCACTAGCTCTCACTCTTACTGTCAGATTTCAATCACTACGTGGCAAATGCCCTGGATTTAATTTTAATTTCTCTGCTTTTGTAGGGAAGTATGAGAGCCACACACGTGTGCACACAGGTGAGAAGCCCTTTGAGTGTGATGTCTGTCACCAGCGCTATTCCACAAAGTCTAACCTGACTGTCCACAGGAAGAAGCACAGCGCTGACACAGAGGTCCCTAAGAAGGAGCACAGGTGCCCTCGCTGTGATAAGCTCCACGCCAGCAAGAAGACGTTAGCCAAGCACATTAAGAGGCAAGTGTCACCTCGCTCCCTCCGTGGGCCTCACCGTGCCTTCCAGCGGAAGCGTGTGGCAGGCCACAAACCCGTGGCGAGCTCACTCGTCTCCAGCGCTGTCTTCGCTTAGCATCCTGCAGTCTCTAAATTTATTAAGCACAGCCGGAAGTGGTAGTTTGTTCACATTTTTTATTAGTGCTGTCGCCGTGAAGTCCTCGATGTTGGAACAAGATCCTCCATCTGTACTATGGAAATGTAGGCTGCAGCATTTGGTTATCCTGGTTTGTTTGCGTGTTGGGTTTTGGCAAGTATCTTTTCGAAAAATGTGGTTTTAGAACCCTGGGAAACTTACTGCTCGTGCTCAAGTTTGTCTTTTGTTTATAAAATAAAAATTCGTGAGAGAAAGAATTATTTAGTACAGTTTACCCATTTAAATCTAAGCAGTTAAATTTACTGAAACCTGGACTGAAAGAAAATTAAGTGAGTTACCTTGAAGATTATCTGTGAATAGCTGGGTCCTTGAATGGATCTAAAATATGTTTAGACTTTTCTTTGACTATTTCTGCATAAATTTTAGCCTGCACATTCGTTTGTGAACGCGATGTCGCGATGTGTATTGTCTGAGGACTCACACTTGTCTGTCTCCGTGAGGAACCAGTGCCTGCTTCTCATAATCACTGTCGACAGATGATCTGGAATCTTAACTGATAGAACCTTTTTATTTTTCTCTTGCAGATTCCATCCTGAAAATGCCCAAGAATTTATTTCCATTAAGAAGACTAAGAGTGAAAGTTGGAAATGTGATGTAAGAACTTTTAATTCACGGTAGAAAACCGAACCAAATGTAATGGTGCCTTTTGGGAAAGTAATTAGATTTTACAGTAACATAAACGTAGCTGAGCTCACTTTTAGATCTTTCTTTCATGCAATATTATTCTAATGTTTTTGTCAAGGAAGGCTGGTATGGGTTGATTTTTAGATGAGGTTTTTATTTTTGCTGTCATCACCATGCCGGGGATGTAGAGTTGCGTACAGAGACTGTGACGTTACTTTTCCGCAGAGTGTAGAATTGCTCCTGCATTTCTGGTTATATGTGGCTATGTAACTAACAAACCACCTCAAGACCTGTGGCCTCAAACAATCGTTTTGTTGTATCGGCGTTTGTGAGTCAGCGACCTCAGCTTGGGCCAGGGCTTTGCTAGGTAATTCTTCCGTTCCACGTGGTTTCTGTCGAAGTCGCTCAGGTGTTGTCAGCCTGTGGATGGTCTGGTCTGACGGTCTGAGGACACTCCCAGCGTGGCTCACTGCCACGGCCGGCCGCTTGGCGCTCAGCCGGGACGGTTGGCTGGGGGCCCCGAGTCTCACTTTGGTCCCTTCATGGGGCCACACGAGCTTCCTTGTGGCCGTGAGGCCCCAAGAAGCCGAGGCAGGAACCGGAAGCCTCGCTCAGCCCCATTCTTTTTCGCTGCTTGAGTCTATGGGCTCCTGTCTCATCCTGAGCTCTGGATTTCGATCTGTAATTTCAGGTTTCCGTACGTGTTTTCGTGTGCGTTTCCTTTTAGATTTGCAAGAAGTCTTTTACCCGAAGACCACACCTGGAGGAGCACATGATTTTGCACTCGCAAGACAAACCTTTTAAGTGCACCTATTGTGAAGAGCACTTCAAGTCGCGATTCGCACGCTTAAAGCATCAAGAAAAGTTCCACTTGGGTAAGCGAAGAGGCCTTCGCGGTTGCTTCTGTCGGTCTGTGTCTGATTTCGGGGGGTGGCAGACGTGTGTGTGGTCGTAAACCGCAGCTGATGATCAGAGAGGTTTGTGGGTGCTTGGGATGTAGCATTTTGATTTTGGGAAGAAACTCGTTTTTCAAGGAGTGATAAACAGCGTATTTGGAATTGAGTGTTATATTTGGTGACTTCTCTCCCTAATGCTTACAACCAAGGTGGAGACTCGTGCTCTCGATGGCGATGCAGTTGGGGACACTTATGACAGTTAAATATAAATGGAAAAAGACAACTCTGCTGTGCGAAAGGTTAAAACGGGTTCCATTAAGTTTGGTTAGGAATAAATACAAGGTCGTGAATGTGGGGACGATCTGACGTTTAGTCAGCGGGGAGTAAAAAATGGTGCCGAACCAAACTCGTCATTTTGCAAATGGGCCAAACAGCAGAGGCTCTTGCGGCATAATCTGAACCAACAACGTCATATAACCGACAAAAACCAATGTAGTTTTGGACTATGTTAATAAAGACGTGTCGTTAGGGGGTAATCGTCTCACCGATCCTAAATCGATCTGGAATATTGCGTCCATTTCTGGAAACCTTCAAGGTGGATAGTGACGAAGAGACATTCTAGAGGTGGGCAGTTTTGGTGATGTAGGGTCTGAAAATCATTTCATGGAAGAAACTTTTGAAGTTCCTTGAAATATTTTGTCTGGGAAGGGAGATAGGATAGCTGTCTTCGAGGCTCGCAAGGCTCCATCGTGTAATAAGAAATACTTAGTCTGCGAGTCTAGTGTATAAGACTAGCGTGTGCTAGATTACTTTTCTATTTTGCCTAAACCTCTGAATTTAGTAGGTCATCCTGTCGTGGTATTTCATCTCGCCACTTCTGAGAAGCCATCACATGGAAACGGGTTTTACCGTTACTATTAGACGTGTTTGTCACATGTTATTATTATCACACAAAATCCTGTAAGAACAGAGTCGGGGGCATGTTCATGATTCCACGCTGCAGGTGAGAAATTTCTTTAGACATTAGTTCCAAGAAAAACAGCTTCCGTTGGGGAATTGGTGAGCTGCTCTTGACATGAAAACCATAGGTTACCTCTTTTTGTTCCCACTTCCTTTTTCCGTTTCAACTTTTATTAACACGTCGTTTAGTAAATAAATAGGCATTCCAAGATTGAGTGGAAAGTCTAAGATACAATTTTAGTTTCTAAAAAATTTAGAAATTTTTTAAGTGTTGGAATATTTATCGAACAGCTGGTAACTACATGATCAGCTGTGTCAGCGTCTGGGGACACTGCCCCTGCTAGACGAAGTGCCAGATGAAATCACAGTCCGGCGGGCCGTCAGACCAGTAAACGAATCATCACGTCGTAGTGCCAGGCCCACTCAGATATCGGAGAAGTGGTTCATTTGCATCCTCTTTAGTGAGCGTTGATCGACGTTCACTAGATGAGTTCAGTAGGTGTAGCGTGACACAGTCCATTCCTAGTATCCAGTTAACATTTCCAGACTTTTGAGAAACGTGATTTGTGAATTAATACAGTAGCTTTGCATTTTTGGCCATCGTTATTTATGAAAAAAACATACCAAATAGAACATTGCTTTGAGTATGTTATATACATGTGTGCGTATTACACGTGTATTCCATGTATGTGTAAATCTGTCCAGCTTCCTTTGATCCCATCCGGGTCCCTCTGTTCCCTGAACCACCCCGTACACGTTCGTAAGCGATTCCAGTCCGGGGCGAGGCCCACTGATTTGCGTTTCTAACAAGTTCCCAGGAGACGCCGACGCTGATGGTGCAGCTGCGCATACCTGAGCATTCCGGGTCAGGCCAGCCGGGGGGAGGTCCCCGGGCGACCCGCCACTTCGCGATCTCACACTCCCTGTTAAGCTTAACCTTCGACTTTAAGTGCACACTCTTTTCTCCTTTTTAGGTCCTTTTCCATGTGACATCTGTGGTCGCCAGTTTAACGACACCGGGAATTTGAAACGCCACATAGAATGCACCCACGGTGGGAAGAGGAAGTGGACGTGCTTCATCTGTGGAAAATCTGTACGGGAGAGGTGAGGGGCTGTCCACACACCCAGAAAAATCCCGGTACTGTCGTGTAGAAATAACGTTTTGATTTGAAATTTAAAGATAGAAGAAGTTACTTAAAATGCTCCAGCAGAGGATATGGGGTCAGGATTGACAGGTGTGGATGCCGAGTGTAACTGATACCATGTTGTCTCTTTCCGAAATCCCACTGAAAATACATTAAATCATTCACGTGTTCATTTTAAAGACACTAAGCTACAAAGACAAGGCGAGTGGGAAGGCGAGAAGCACAGCACAGGTGTGGGAGCTGGAGAGCTGACGGGCCGCGGTAGCTGAGTTAGCAGGTCGGAGAAAAACAAGCCCAGGAGTGGAGCAGAGAGATCCAGAACCGAACCTCGTTCGTGTCGCAGAGTGCGCCACGAGCACGGAGCTGGCAGTGCTGTCCCTCCGGAGCCGGGGTGGAGGGCAGGGGCAGGAGCCGCAGAGGATAATGGCTTCAGGAGTTGGACCGTCGCATTCTCTCCCGTGTCCATCAGGCCGTTGCTGCCGGCCCCTCCCCTCCCCCACCTTGGCGGATGCCTGGACCAGAGCAGCCAGTGGCGTTGCCGGACCGAGTACGCGGAAGCAGCCAGCCTGGCCCTTATCCCTGCTGACATCTTGACTCTTAGACTTTATCCTCCGGGTAACAGATTAGAAAACAACTCCCTGAACATCTAAGCAACCCGAGGGCAAATATATTCCCTACCAAGTAGCACACCCAGGCCCCCTCGCCATCGAAGCCCAGGCGCGCTCTGCCCTTCCCGCCCAGCTGTCAGCCTGACACAAATGATCATGACCAGACACTGAAGAATTACAGCACACGGGGGGAAACCTTTAACGGAAGACGGAGTCCAACACAAACAGATAAAAAAACAACAACAAAAAAACGAAACCCGAAACATCATGCAAGGAAAAGAAGTCAGTGATTCTTACTGTCCCCAGTTAAAGATGTAGAATTCATTGAACAAGAACAGGATGTTCTATAAAAGAGGCGCTGACCGTCACCCAGGGATCCCAGACGCCCAGCGCCGACGGACCGAGCAGAGGCCTTAATAGGAGGGCGCAGATGACAGAATCTCCCAAAACGCAGAGCAAAAGATGCAGACCCGTGAAATAAAGCTCAGCGCGTCAGAGGGCGAGGTGCGAGGTCCAGAGAGAACGAACAGAGGCAACGGCGGGGGGAACGTTACCATCGAAATAATCCAGGATGATTTCCCCAGACTGGGGGACGCAAGTCCACAGACAGGCAGGGCCCATCAGACGCCTGGGACAGCACGCGGCCATGCACACATCGTGACAAGGCACGTCGCCGTGACGTTTTAGAACACGGGGTGGGGGGCGGCAAACAGAAGCTTCTGTATACTTCTGTTTTTTTCCTAGGGAAAAAAGTCACATACACTGAATGAGAAATTAGAATTACTGGAGTTTTAAAAGGCAACACTAGAAGCAAGATGATGCCGTTGTCCCTTCAAAAATTCTGATAGACACTAATGTCCAACCTAGAATTCTGTTCTTAGTCAAACTAACAGTCAGGTCTGAGGATAATAGACATTTTTCACGACGTCAGGAAATTAGCCTTTTACGTACTCTTTCTCCTGCAGCAGCCGAAGGGTGCGCTTCACCAGAACGAGGCACTAAACTTAAAGACGATGAGAAAGCTCCCCGGGGCAGGAGAGCTAACGCGGGAAAGCGGCAGAGCGGGGCACGGCACGAGGGGGCTGGAGACCCCGCGGCGTCCGATGTGCAGCGTGCGTGCGTGACGGCCAGTCCGTCCCCCGCGGTAGTGACCTGTGACACGTCGAGGGTTGTCACTGCTCCGGTCCCTGCTGGCATGTTTCCCCTTTAACTAGGAGACAGTGCAGAGAGGGTCCACCCCAAACACGTTCGGGTTTTTTTTTTTTTTTTAACTGTAGTAAAAACGTTTAACGTGACAAGCGTGCAGTTGCACAATCCCCTGCCGTTCATTACAGGGACGTGCCATCCACGTCTCTAACCTGCTCGTCTCGCACAACGGAAACTCGATGCCCACGGAACGGCAGCTCCCCATGTGCCCTCCCGACCCAGATTCCCGCCCGCCCGCCGCCCCGATGCTGCCGGCCAGCTTCCTGCTGTCACCCTCGTGCCCGGCTGTTTGCTCTGACTGAGCACATCCGTTTGATGTCATAGAAACGTTCTTTTGTGACGTAGCCGTGAGAATTGGAGGCGGGTCATGATAAGCTCGGAAGCAGGATCCATAGAGCAGGCTGATCTTTTGCTCACATTTCTGCCGGACTTCAGTACCTGGTCCACCCCAGCCTGTCAGCGGCTCCGACGGGGACGAACCCCGTTTCCCAGGGCTTCTCCGCGACTTTACCGCCGACCTGCTGACGGCCGGGACACCGCCGCCACACTTCGGTCCAGACCCTGTTCACGTTACCTCGTGGGCCCTTTACCTAAAAGTGGCGGCATTGTTAGGTTCATGCTTGCTACTCAGGCTCGTGAGAACGTATGCCAAGCGTCGTAGTGACATGCACTGGCTGGGTGGCAGAACGACCCGGAGGGAGCGTGCCCCGGGAGCGGGGATTTCCCGGGGCGGGGGCGGGGGCGGAGAAGGGCCGGGGAGAGTCACGTTCTGCAGGTGTTCATTGCTGTTCTCTAAGCAGAGTGCGTATGTGTCATGCTCCCCTGTGTTAACGTTTTATAATTTAAAAAGTCAGAATGCCACCTTCCTAAAATAACAGATGGATATGGTGCAGAAGAGGAAAACCAGTATGCTATATTTATGTGGAAATTTGTATTTACAGATCGATAAATTATGAAGGTTATTTTATGTATCATAAACTCTTGTTTACCCTTAAAGATCTTTCTGTAAAAACAGAAAGCAAACAAACCAAAACCACAACAACCTTTCCATCCTTTTGCTTTCCGTCCCTTAGCAGGTTGGGGTCTAGGAATAGTTTGGGGACTGTTTCCCACAAAGCTGGGGGTGCCCGCAGACTCGCCTGTGCGGTGCCGGTGGCCTTGTAGGGGAGCGCCATCTGCTGGCCGAGAGCTGCCTTCACTGCAGCTCCCTGGGCACTGGGGTTGACAGGCAGTGACAGTCAGAGCCCGCAAAGGTCACAGTACTGCCTTTCCCCATAAAGAGCCTCGTCGGCCCTGCACCAGTGTGGGGGGGTCTCTGAGCGTTGGAGCTCGTGGCCATGCTCATGATGTCTTTGGACCAGCAGTGGTCACCAGAGGCCCATCCGGGAGGGTCAGGAGTAGCAGTAGTTGTGCCCTCCACGGTCACCCGTTTTCACAGCGGCCTCTGGAGGTTCCAGGTGCCTGTAACGTCCCCTGTACCGCAGAGCATTCTTTTTCCGAGTATTGAGGACGTGTTTGAAAGGCTCAGGACGGAGAGGCTGGATTCCCTGTATCCTGTACTCGCCCCGTCAAAATCCACGTCACTGTTACCTAATTCAGTAGTGACAGTCGAATATTTTTTATCTGTATTCTTGGAAGTCTGCTTAAACTAGAGAGTTGAACCTTCGAGCAAACCAGTTGCCAAGGAAGCCAAAGTTAAAAATGTCCATTTCCTTTAATTTTTTTAAGGGACAGCACAAAACGAGCATGTTGGTGAGTGAGACTGTCCTCGGAGCAGCGGGGAGAACGGTCACAATGTCTGTTAGCTCGGACACCTTTGTCGTGGGCTCTTTGGGAAACCGTATTTAATATATACATTGGCATTAAAAAATCTTTAGTTTAAACGTATGTGTTTTTAACATAGAACTACTTTGAAAGAACACTTGAGAATCCACAGCGGAGAGAAGCCTCATCTTTGTAGTATTTGTGGGCAAAGCTTTCGTCACGGAAGCTCATACAGGTGAGTCAAGCCACGTTTGCCTTACGTTGAGTAACACAAAATTACATCTCCATTTTGATTCTATTCTCTTATCAGCCCTTTGTTTGTTGAACGAAGACATTTCTTAGCACTTACGATCAGCAAAGTGGTACAAAAAACTATAGACTGTCCCCCCGCATTATAACCATTAACATCGTCTTCATTCTGTGGTATAAAATATTAAATATTTTCTCATCACCAGGTTTGCCAAGTGCTCTACTGTCTAAACTGTCATCCTATAAAAAGTATTTCATTACTTTTCTTTGAATCGAAATTCATTATAACTCTGGCGTTCCAAAATGAGTGCGTTTCTTCACTCTCGATTATCAAAAAATAGTTTGGTATAAAAATATGGCAAAGTCAAAAACTCCGGGGTTCTCAGTTTTAGAAAGTCTTCCGTTCATTATTTGAAATCGATTTAATTATTATTATTCCTGAATCCCTGACCACATTTGCAATTTCTGAAAAGTTGTTTTCTTCCCGAATGAATAACAGGTGACGATCTACTGTGACATAACTGTACAATTTTACTTTTTATCGATGCTCTTAAGAATTTCAATCTTAAGGTTTCGCTCTCTACCCTTTCATTGGTTTTTACCTCTTTTTCAGTTTAAACAGGACGTTTCCCCTTTGCACGTGGTCTTCTTGGTTACCGGTTTAGATGTAGAATCAACACCTGTTCGGGCACCTTGAAAGGTTTACACAGAGGGAGGGCTGTGGGCATAGAAACAATTCAAGTTAAATTAATTTTAATAATTTAAACCTTTTATAATCCGTTCCTGGGTAACGAAAAACGAGCCATATTTTGTTTGGTTAGTGTGAAGAAGAGTAAGTGAAATGGGATTGTCAGAAAGTTGATTACTTATAAAGTTACCAGATTCCCAGCTATCAGTTTATAAGCGGCATCGGTTGGCCCGACGGATTCGGCCTTCATCGGTCACTGTGTCGGCTGCCACCGTCGTACGCGCGTCACTCGTGCACTTACCCGTTTGCCTGGTTACGATCCCTTCCGGGTTCATTCCTACCTTTGACTTCGGAGACGCCCCTGGTCAGGTGGACCTGACCGCAGACGCTTGGTCGGTTCAGTAAGGAGGATTCAGGGTCCGAAGGTCAGTGTCGTCCGTGGGTGTGGCGTGTGCGGACGTGAAGCGCTCTTGTGAACAAGGCGGGTCGGAGCTGAGGACAGGCAGTGAGAGCCTCGGAGGGTCACAGCCCTGGCGCCCAGAACGAATGAGGCCGGTCGAGCAAACAGCCCAGTTTCCGTTATTCGTGGTTAAGTTTTTTCCTTCCGTGTCGCGATTTTCAGTGTTCTGCAATGGTCTTTCTTTATAGGCTTCACCTACGAGTGCATCACGACGATAAAAGATACGAATGCGATGAATGTGGGAAAACGTTTATCCGTCACGACCACCTCACGAAGCACAAAAAGATACATTCAGGTAAGGCGTGTTTCGTAAGAATGTTTCCAAAATTCCATTTTTTTTTAAAAAAGAAAGCACCTGGAAAGGACACACCACACCACATCATATTTATGTTGGCTATAATTTTGATAATTTGGTATATGGCGGTCACCCCTTTGTAATGCTGATTCTACAAACATTTTTAAAAAGGCATCTGAAAGGGGCTTAAGTTTATGACATGGTTTTGTTCACTGTAATTTTAAGCATTCGGTTGCCCTTTATGACTACAAACTATATTTTTAAATTGTTTTAATTCTCAAAATTAGCAATTATTTTAATTTTCAAAATTTGCATCTTGCATATTATTGAGGATGTGTGCAAGAATTTCTCCCGGCACCTCCCTAAAGGGAGAAGCCAAGATAATATTGATCATTTTGATTGGATTTGAAAGAAGTTAGCAAAACTTAGATATTTGAAGAGAAATGATTGTAACTGGATGTTAAAGTTTATGTCGTAGTGATTTGAGTAACTCTAGAAAAGATTACCTTACAATCCTGGTCAGTTTCAGATCTTTATGCTGTATTGATAACTCATATATTCTGGGGACTTCTTTCATATTGTCATCTCAGACTGATGCTCAGGAAGTGCTTGGCGCCAGCCGTGTGAGCACAGTGGGACGTGTGGTTATTATTTTTACTATAAACACGATTTAGATGCAAAGTATGCAGCGGGTAGGGATCGTTGTTTTAAATGATCTCAGTGAGGTGGGTTGAGTTGCTATTATCATTTTTAAGACATGTTTAAGGTCTTACGACTTTTTCACTGGAATCATACGTGTTCATTTTTCAGGTGGAGAAGTCTAAGTTCCTTATTCTAGAGGCCACATGGTTTAATTGCACGCTGGCGTTAAGAAAGTGATTTTTTAAAGACCAAATCTTTGTACCTGGATAAATAAGAACAGAGATGACGAATTGGACTAACCTAAAATTTCCCTTTATATTCGAATTTTGGCTCATTACAAATGTAAGCAGTCCCCACAGTTGAAAAGTCTTTTAAAAGTAAAGTACAGACATCTGAAAATGTTTAGGCCCTTTCTATAAACAGTAAGACAGCCTCACCACGATTCGCTGTGCGTCATTTGAGGTGTTGGACATCTAGACTTACGTGGGTTTTGAGGTGATGTCATGTATTTCGCTCTGTCACGTTGGAAGGTAAGATGAGAACTCTGAAGCAAAGCCTCCCGAGGTGGCTTTGGGGAGAAGCGGAGATGCGCAGAGGAGAGGTGTTTGAGCGAGGAGTATAAAGCAGGGAGCCCAGAGCAGAGGCGGCTTTGCTTTCCTGCCATGTTTCATATCATCTTCTTGTTCAAGCATTTGCTTCCGAGGTGGGCGGGAACCGAAATGCATAGTCTCATCAAAATGTTTGCGTCTTTAAGGTGAAAAGGCTCATCAGTGTGAGGAATGTGGGAAGTGTTTCGGCCGCAGGGATCACCTCACCGTCCACTACAGAAGCGTGCACCTGGGGGAGAAAGTGTGGCAGAAGTAAGTGGGAAAGCAAGCGTGTCATCGTCACCGCGGAGCACAAGCCCAGGCCGCAGGGGACGCCGTGCCTCGCGGTCTGGGGACAGGGTCTCGGGGGCCTCAAGGGATCCAGCAAGGCGATTCCATTCAGTGGGGCCCTCCCCGAATCGACACGTGCGTGGTGCTCACTGCGCTGCGGTGTTCACTACATGCCGGGGACGCTGCTAAGCTCGGGGACACGGGAACACACGGCGTCGCGTAGACGGGGTGTAAGAGCCTCGACGTGGGTAGGCCTGGGGGGCTCAGAATTGCCGACTCACTCGGTCCAGGAATCCTGTAGCTTTTTCTCAACCCCTTTATACCCCTAAAGATTATTCAGTACCTTAGGAGCTTTTGTGTATATCACTTGCAGTATGAAAATAATGTTGTTGTTTAAATTATGTCATTAAAAATTAAAATGAGAAAAAAACTTAACTACGTATTTCCTCGTTTAGAATAATACGCTCATCACATGCTAGCGTGAAGAGCAATTTTGTGAAAAATAGCTACAAAACAAACCAAAACACTATTGAAAGAGTGGCATTGTTTTTCATTTTTGTAAATCTCTTGAACGGCTTAATAGCCGGATAGCCATATCTGCTGTCACGTGTTATTTCGGTCGAAGTAAATGAAGAAAATCTAGCCTCACTCAGATGCGTAGGTCAATCGTGGGGGTTGTTCTTTACTGCGACACTAAATTAAACCGGTGGTAGGGTCTGAAGGGCAGCGGAAGGTGGCCTCCGAAACAAGGTTAATGACGTTTTCCGTCACGTTCAGTGTCTCGGTCTGTCTTGTCCCATGGACGGGCGCTTCACCTCCGCATGAAACCGAAGCGTCACTCATTGGCCATTTGGAAGGTGCGGCTTCACTGTGCTCTGCAGGTGTGTCGGATGGTAGCGTATTGCACAGGTGGGACCAGCCGATCCGGAAGGGCCTGTCGAGACACGGTCAGGATCACAGGGGCAGATGCAAGCCTTCCAAAATTCTCACATGGGCGTAAAAGCTCAAATATATCATCAATGACAAACATTGTCAGTTTTTTTTTCCCTTAGAAGTGACAGGCTCACTTCATGTAATTTTTGAGAAACTATCTGCCAGATACTCAGGTCTGTAACTATAGTTTGTCCCGATTCTTTCAAGTAAAATGGTATTTCTTCCGTTCAGTCTCACAGGTGCTTTTCCTGAGACATCAGTCATTATACTTTGATTCGTGGTATGTTATTTATTAAAACTTCACTGAAAAACTCAAACCTTTTGGTTTTTTAGGTATAAAGCAACCTTTCATCAATGTGATGTTTGTAAGAAGATTTTTAAAGGCAAGTCAAGTCTCGAAATGCATTTTCGGACACATTCAGGTAAAACGTAATGAGTAGTTTATATGTATTTTTGCGTAATTTTTCAGCAGTGAAATATGGACATTCGAACTATGTTCTTGGTTAAATTGTTTTGTTTTTTTCCCCCATTGAGATTTTTACTCGTTAAGTGAAAGCTGATGTCGCGATGAGCAATAGTCTGGTCTTCTGTTCTCTGTTCCATGAGCTTCTACACTTTCCAATATCATTTTGTACTGTTTGGGGGAAACGTTTTCCATTGAGGGTTCATTCAACTTTTAGCTTTCATTTTCCTCTTTCCTGGCTGTTTGTGGTTCCTCTCTATCTGTGAAACTCCGCGAAGACCTTTATTTTCTTTGAAAAGAGGAATTCAGATAGGACCCGTCGTCTTGCTCGCCGAGGCTCCAGTCAGAGTGTCCTTTTCCCACTGTCCGTCGTCGTGAGGGGCACTTTCCACAGAGCGAGTCATCTCGGCTGCCTGCCAGCATCGCCATTTTCTGCATGTTTTCTCCCCACTCGGTGATGCTCCCGTATTTGGAAGTTGAGACTATGTCGGGTTCTTTTCTATGTGTCGTCATAGTCCTTGTTGGACAAATTCATTTTGAAAGCTTTCCTTTTTCCTTTTGAAGAAAGAAACTCATGTATGCATCTTCGGCTGCTTTGTTGTAAATTTAGCCTGGATTTTGTCAAGCCGCTCTTCTGGAAGAGAAAACTAATTGGTTTTATAAATATCAAAATGAGAAATAACTAGATTTGGGCCATTTCAGTAGCAAAGACTTGCAGTAAAGAATGTGTCGCTGATACAGCGGTGCTGTTATAAACAAAGTTACGCCTCCCTCCAAGGAAAAAAGCCCTAATTTGTGGGGTACGTGGGGCGAGGCTGCAGCGGGAATCAAAGCAGGCCGTGGGGACAGCAGCCGAGGTGATCAGGCCCGTGTGCCAGGGCAGCGTGAGCACTTGCTCCGTGTTCCCGCTCGGTCAGTCACCGGCTCCTTCAGGGCAGCACCGTTGTCACTCCCGGTTACAGGTGACAGACGACGCTCAGAGGCCGGGTGGCGTGCTCAGGGTGGCTAGTGAGCTGTGTGGCCAGAATTCACCCCGGATCCTTTCACACTGGGGGCCCTTCTCTGGACCAGCTTACTGTTTTCTGATAGCACACGCTACTATTACTGCTTTCCTGACATTTCGCGAGTGTTCAGAATTTGTTCCTTAAGACCCTTGTCTCGCCAAGCGAGTGCCTTTTATGCCTAATTTCATTTTTGTTCGTGCAGGTGAAAAACCGTACAAGTGTCAAATCTGCAATCAGTCTTTTAGAATTAAGAAGACCTTAACAAAACACCTGGTGATTCATTCCGATGCCCGGCCTTTCAACTGCCAGCACTGTAATGCGACGTTTAAGCGCAAAGACAAGCTCAAGTACCACACCGACCACGTCCACGGCATAAAATCTCCCGACGACCCTCTGAGCACTTCCGAGGAAAAACTGGTGGCCTTGCCCGTAGAGTAC
>NW_024349796.1:16311740-16312377 GCF_902729225.1 Pteropus medius | reverse complement strand
GTAAGAGTTCATTGTTCTTTTTTTTTTTTTTAAACGACTCGATGTTTGGTGGTTTCTGCTTTCAAACAAAACTTGTCTTTTTTTGCGTGACACGGAGACAGCAGACACGGAGTTTGTTCTGTTATGTTAGGGTGTGGCTTTTGGCAGGTTCCCGCCAGTCTGGAGTCAGACTGCCTGCCTGGGTCCAGTGACAGCGGTGCGTCTTGGGCAAATACTGTAGGCTTTCTCTGGACCTTGACCGCTTCCTCTGTAAAGCGTGCCCGATCCCAGTGCCTTCTTCCTAGGGATGTGGGCACTAGAGGCATTCTGGAGACACCTGACCCTGTGCCTGGAACATCTGTGTTTAACTAGCATCAGTCACAATGACGTGGACTTTACAGAAGTGTGTGTGTGAAAGGAATTTAGTCGATTCATAATGTAGATTCTTCTATATTTGTATGGAACTACTGTATGTATTCTAACGAAGTAGAAATATGTGATTATATTTTAAGAAGCCCTTGATAACTAAGACGATTTAGAGACTGTTCTATTGCTTCAGATACAATTAAGATTTTATTATGATTTTATAGTGTCGTGAACTTTTTATTACTTTTGGCTTTTTTTCTTATGAAATGAGACAGGTTAGGAAAGCATATGT
>NW_024349796.1:16309963-16310537 GCF_902729225.1 Pteropus medius | reverse complement strand
TAGCCTATATAAGTATATCTCAAGAAACATGTGAATTATCACCGTTACCCAGTGAAAACCCTCAGGCCTCACAGTTGCAAGGGCAGAGAAAAGATGAAGTTTTACCATGTATTCCTGAATGCCAGTTTTTAAAACCTCCCAAAGCTGTTTCTGAAGAACCCAAAACTTTAGAAATAAAGCCAAATCGTGACAGTTTTACAAAACAAAATCAGCTTAAATTTTCTGCAGTTCAGAATATTTCTGGGTATAGCCGAAATATACAATTCAAGAGACGCCCAATACTTTCTGCCACTGTCACTAAACTGAAGCCCACTTGTACCAGAGAAAACCAAACGGAGACCAACAAACCAAAGGCAAAAAGATGTCTCCACCGTGTCGCAGGTGAATGTGACAAAATAACGGATAATCGAGAAGAGAAAGATGCTTTTCATTCTTATCTTCCAGTGATAGATCCAGTAGTGAGTAAATCTAAGAGTTGCAGAAAAGTAACAACTCCTTCCTCGAGGACACGTAAAAGAAAGAGCGAGGGAAACGGGGACGATGGAAATGTGACAGTCACAGCTGCGGAACATAC